>NC_038251.2:28725281-28980146 GCF_000004515.6 Glycine max
CCCCCCCCCCCCCCCACAATTTGTGAATAAGTCCCCCCCCTCTCTTTCATAATTTACGGAAAATTTTGGGAAGCCTTAGGGAAGCATATGGGACTGGATTTCTTCTTTTTCCTCTCCCTCCCCACCGGAATAAAGTAAATTAGGCTTTTTAAGAGTTATGGAATTTTTAGGGAACCTTTAGGGGTGTCCGGAAATCCCTTTTTTCACCAAACGGGGGGGTGTGGGGCCCTTTGGGTTCCCCCGGGCGAGTTGGTTTACTTCACCTTAAAGAAAGAAATTGCCCATAAACCTCTAGAAGGGCCCAGATTTGAAAATTCCTGTTTGCACCCCCCCCCCCCCCATTTTACTAAGTACACCCCCCCTCTGCTTTTTTTTTGTGATTCTTTTTTCGTAAAGTTACGGAAACTTACGAATTTCGTAACGATACTTGTTTTCTTTCCGTAATGTTACGGAACCTTGCGGATTACATAATCATCCCCTTTTGGACTTACGGAATGTTACGGAACCTCACTTATTTATGCAACGATGCTTCCATTTGATTTCTGGTGTGTCACGGAAACTTACGGATTGTGCATCAATATTTTTTTTGGTTTTCCATCATGTCCTGGAATTTCACAAATTGCCTAATGATGGGTGCCAAGCACCTCACAAGGACCAAAGAAAGGTCGCATGTCATCAAGCAAAGGTCCCCGGACGAAATTAGGGTATGACAGTTGCCCCTCTTTACTTGTCTTTTATTGGAGATAAAAGGAAAGTAAAGATAAGACACTAATTTCGTTCCTCTCGATTTGACGAGAGTCGCGGGTGACCATAAGCTCTCCACATGCAAATGACTTGTTGTTCCCGGAATTTCACAAAAGGTGCAGAAGACTATGTCAGTCTCTGCATGCTATCAAGCGTTCTGTCTTACAGATAGCAAAAGAATGTTTATACGGATAACCACTCGGGTATTTCCGCGTATCATCGGGCCCGCCGCCTCTGGATGACACAAGGGTGCAGAATGACCAAATTTTGTCTCTGCTTGTCATCGGGCCCGCCGCCTCTGGATGACAAAAGGGTGCGGATAACCGTAAGGTATCTCCGCGTATCATCGGGCCCGCCGCCTCTGGATGACACAAGGGTGCAGAATGACCAAATTTTGTCTCTGCTTGTCATCGGGCCCGCCGCCTCTGGATGACACAAGGGTGCGGATAACCGTAAGGTATCTCCGCGTATCATCGGGCCCGCCGCCTCTGGATGACACAAGGGTGCGGATAACCGTAAGGTATCTCCGCGTATCATCGGGCCCGCCGCCTCTGGATGACACAAGGGTGCAGAATGACCAAATTTTGTCTCTGCTTGTCATCGGGTCCGCCGCCTCTGGATGACAAAAGGGTGCGGATAACCGTAAGGTATCTCCGCGTATCATCGGGCCCGCCGCCTCTGGATGACACAAGGGTGCGGATAACCGTAAGGTATCTCCGCGTATCATCGGGTCCGCCGCCTCTGGATGACACAAGGGTGCGAATAACCGTAAGGTATCTCCGCGTATCATCGGGCCCGCCGCCTCTCGATGACACAAGGGTGCATGTCACATGACCTCAGGGTCAGTATGACAAAGATTATGGGGCGGCCGACAAAAGCAAGGCTCTTGCTCCTACGTATCCTCCAATGAGGAACTCAGACCTACGTAGTTCTAGATAATTTGTGAGACTTGAAAAGTCTCCATCGGAAAATGCTGACATCTCTGGAAAGGGCGCAGATGACCACATTGGCCTCTGCTCGTCAATCACACTTGGGGTCACTGAATGACGAGGTGCGGATAACCGTAAGGTGTCTCCGCGGGCTACCAGCTCTTGGGTCATGGCAACAAAAGGCGGTGTGGTCGACAAAAGCGAGGCTCTTGCTCCTACGTATCCTCCAATGAGGAACTCAGACCTACGTAGTTCTGGATAATTTGTGAGACTTGAAAAAGTCTCGGTGTTTTCTTCGCTAAAATGCAAACATGCTTTAGTAAAGAGATAAACATTCCAACTGATTAGAGCAGCATACGCCTTTTTTTTTTTTTGAGTGAAAAACAATGCGTTTACCGGGGAAGGAGAGTCTGCTGACGAAATCCCCCCATAACCTTAACTGAGATTTTGGAGGTTAGCATTTCGTTTCTAAATTAACATTTAGAGGAAACACTGGGTTCGACAAAATAGAAGAAAATCACTCAAAGTGTATCAATCTCGCACAGGTAAGTGTTTCATCCTAATTCCGAACCATAGATATGTCATGACTTGACTTTGCAAATTATTTCCTATCAAATCAAAAATTACATGCGTGATCATGGATCAATAGGACTTCCCTTGGGAATGGGTTTTCTTGATGGGTTTTTCGGCTTTTGTGTGTTTTTTGCCTTTTCCTTTTCTGTTTTGGTTTTGCGCGAGGCGAACAAGTCACCGACGCACAGGATTTTGGTTGGTAATCAAAGGGAGAAGACCACTTTAGGTCATGGTTTCCTTTTCTTTCTTTTGTTCATTTGATGACAATTTTGTACTGTTCAGATATTGTCTGGTCCAAAGACCTCTCTGCACATTTCTTCTGGTTTCTTTGACCAGGAGCTTCCTTCTTTTTTACTTTCTCCCATTCTTTGGTTGGGAATTTTCTTTCTTTTCTTTTTTCTTTCTCCCACTCTCTGATTGGGAATTTCCTTTCTTTTCTTTTTTCCTTTGATTGGAAATTTTCCTTCCCTCTTTTTTTTGCTTTCTCTTTGATTGGAAATTTTCCTTCTCTTTTTCTTTGATTGGAAATTTTCCTCTCTTTTGCTTCCGAGGGTAAGGATTGACATCCTCACCCCGGGTCAAGGTTTATGGTGAGTTAGGATTTTGGCTCAAGGCTTGTAGAATGGCTAGACATGATACATGTCAGGGTTTGGTTTGGCTCAAGGATAAAAGGGATGCCCCACATTATTTCCATGACACAAATGCAAAAATGATGATTTGGAAATTTTATGCAAAACTGGTCATGCATGCACCTATGTGGACACTCAAGTGTCAAATTTTTATGGTCATGTGATGCTAGGGCTCAGGATTCATTTCCTCTATTTTAAATCAACCCAATGTTTCCAAAATATGTTCTTTTATCAATTTGTGCATTCATCCGAGTCCATTTCGGGCGTCCGGGGAAATTTCATAGCATTCACCCTTCAGATGTACACATTTTTTTCCAAAAACTAGTTATGATCGGTGAATTTTTTTTCAAAGAAAAGTTGGAAGTCAACTCTTTTCAAAAGCATGTCGGTTTTTCAGCTAGACAACTTATTTTTCTTTTTCCATCTTTTTTTTCTTTTTTTTTTCATTTGTTCATTTTTTTTCTCGTTTGTTTTTTTTCCTTCTTTTTTTTATGAGGTATTTTGCTACCTAAACATGTGTATATTTTTGTGAGGTATTTTTGCTATATACATGCATATCCAAGGTATCTTGCTACCTAAACATACATATATATATTTTGTGAGGTATCTTTTTGCTACATACATGCATATCTAAGGTATCTTGCTACCTAAACATACATATATATATTTTGTGAAGTGTGTTTTTGTTTACATACATGCATATCTAAGGTATCTTTCTACCTAAACATACATATATATATTTTGTGAGGTATGACTACCTTCCGAGCTTGTGCTCGTTTTATTTAAATTCCTAGGATCATGAGCAACTAGGTGTGTCCTACTATGAAAAGTGATCAAATAACAAGCATACTTACCTACTAGGTTGCCTCCTAGTAGCGCTTCTTTAACGTCTTTAGCTGGACGCCTTATGACTTGTCGGTCATTGACCTAGTACTTTGCTTACCTTTGGCTTTGGACTTGGTTGCCTATTGGTCGGCCATGTGTCGTAGGCAACGCTCAAACCTTTTTATGGATGAGCTGAGGTGAACTTTAGAGGTGGTGGCGGTGTGTCTATTGCCTGCTACCGGCCATCCCAATGCTGTTGTGGTGCTTCGCCCTGCGCTTGCCTGGGGGCGCAGTACTTCTTGATGAAAGCTCGATTGGTAGGGGGGTCTGATGACTTTGCTGGGGGCGACAGACACTCCCTAGAACTGACAGAGACCCATATTTAGAGCTGGCAACTCCAAGACCCTGTTGGACTTCTTCGGGTCCACTGGGTGTCTTGCAGGCGCGATCCCTGCAAACAATAGATGAAATCAGAAATCAGTTAAGCGATGTGCATACTTACCTATGATGACGTGACCTTGCCGGGGGGGTACGGGCACCCTGTAGGACTGACAGAGGCCCGTAACCAGAGCTGGAAACCCCAGGGCCCTGTTGGACTTCTTCAGGTCCACTGGGTGTCTTTGTGGGTGCGATCCCTGCAAACAATAGATGGTATCAGAAATCAGTTGAACCATATGCATACTTACCCATGTCGGGACGACACAGACCAACTGATACTTTTGCAGGGGGAGATTGGCATTGCGGTCGCTGGGCAGAATGTTGCTAAGTAGCAATGTCATCTATATCTGTGTAAGAGTGGTCATGTTGGTGCGCATGATCCGCACTCGTCTCTTTGCAGCGGCACGGGTGAAATCTTGCCCCGGTATGCATAGTAGCTGTGTGATAGCCTCCCTCTCTGGTTGTGCTCGCACAGTTGGCCCTCCTTCAATATCAAGGGGTGGCCCAGGAACCGTTAAAAGGAAACTACTGGTCCCTTAACCGGGAGTGCAAGTCTTGGTTAAGCATTTAAGGATAGAGGACCTTAAATTCTCTTAAGGTGCGGATGTGGAGCACACTGAAAATGAGGACACATAGCCCTCTAAAGGTGAGGGCGTGCAACCCTCTCAAGGCGAGGATGTATAGTCCTCTCAAGGTGAGGGCGTGCAGCCCTCTGTTGGCGAGGACGTGTAGTCCTCTAAAGGTGAGGGCGTGTAGCCCTCTGTTGGCGAGGACGTGTAGTCCTCTAAAGGTGAGGGCGTGTAGCCCTACGAAGGTGAGGACATGCAGTCCTCTGATGGCGAGGGCGTGTAGCCCTCTGAAGGTGAGGACGTGTGGTCCTCTAAAGGTGAGGGCGTGTAGCCCTACGAAGGTGAGGACATGTAGTCCTCTGAAGGTGAGGGTAACTAGTACCCAAGGCGAGGGCGAGTAGCCCTCTCAAGGCGAGGATGTGTAGTCCTCTAGAGGTGAGGGCATGCAGCCCTCTGATGGTGAGGACATGTAGTCCTCTCAAGGCGAGGACGTGTAGCCCTCTGAAGGTGAGGACATGCAGTCCTCTGAAGGCGAGCCAATAGGTGCAAGTACCAAAGGACTTTAACCTTACAAGAAAGCAAGATGTTGACTCTTTGAGAGGGCCTCTCATCTATTCACTTATTACCTAATATGAAACATGGTGATTTTTTGGGGATGCAAATGTATGCAACCTTCATCTTGAAATGCAGTAAATGCAGGCTTTGTATGCAATAATGCAATGTTATAGAAAATTGTACAATGTTCATGACATTCTTTCCCTATTTTGTGATTTTGATTTTGATTTGATTATTATTTTTTTTTTTGGAAAACACAAATTGACTGTCCTTTTGAAAGAGGTGATAGTCCATACGACCTTATCCTATATTTTGCAAATCTCTCCGAGAACTCCCTCAGAGTGTGTGTTTTGTTTGATTTAGTCATTTGACCATTTTGGAGTGACGGCAATGGAGTCGTTTGATGTTTAATCAATCCATTGAAATCCTAGGGTTTGTCCCCCTTTTTTTCTTGTTTAAAAACATCGACGGGTGAGAACTTTTGATCTGCCCCTATGTTCACTTGAGGCTCATGCACGATGCCCCTCATTGCCCCAGTGTAAGGCTTTGAGGTACCAATCGTTGTCTTTCGTCATGACCTTGTAGGAGGGAACCTATTGGGTGAGAACTTCTAATCTGCCCCTAGGTTCACTTGAGGCTCAAGCACGATGCCCCTCATTGCCCCAGTGTAAGGCTTTGAGGTACCAATTGTTGTCTTGTTTTCACAACCTCGTAGTGAGGAAGAATGAAAGAAGCAATTGATTTTTGCAAAAAGAATTTTCCAAGGACGAGAAATAGTTGAAGGATTTTTTTCAGTTGATGGATTAAGTCAAATGACTCCTATGTAGAAACAAGATGTTTTGATGTCTTGATGATGCTAAAGGATCAAGTGCTTTTAAGTTTTATTCAAGACAAGAATCCAAGAAAATCAAGATATATGATCAAGTTTGATCTCTTAGAATCTTTAGGAAGAAGTTTCCAAATTGAAACAAACAAAAGGTTTGACCAAAGAATTCTATCATTTCAAATTGAGATTTGCTCTCTGGTAATCGATTACCAGTAGTTGAAAATGTTTTAATTCAAATTTTTAAAACCTGTAATCGATTACATAAGTCTTGTAATTGATTACAAGAGGGGATTTTCAGAAAATAATTTCCAAGAGACATATCTATTCAAATGTTTTATGAACGGCCATTCAAATGTTTTAAAGAGAGTTTTCATTGCCCAAATAGTTTTATCCTCTCGAAAGATCAAGAGTTTTTCTGAATTGAAATGTCTTATCCTCTCAAAAAGATTCCTTGGTCAACCACTTGCATATTTAATAAGGAATTTTTGATTGATCTTCATTTTACAATCTACCTCTTTTAAGAGAGATTTCTTCTTCTCTTCTTATTTCTGAAAAGGGATTAAGAGACCGTGGGTCTCTTGCTGTAAAGGATTCCTGAACACAAGGGAAGGGTTGTCCCTATGTGGTTCAGGCTTTGTAAAAGGAGTTTTACAAAGAGAGTGAAAAATCTCAAGTGGGTTGCTTGAGGACTGGATGTAGGCACGGGAAATGGCCGAACCAGTATAAATCAAGTTTGCATTCCTCTCTTCCTTTAAACTTCTTTTATTTATTGCTATTTATCTTTTGCTTTAAAGAAGTTTATTTTGAAATGTCTTTTGAGGAATTCATGTTAAGGGTGCATTGTTAATCCAAAAAGAAAGAGTGATAGTTCAATCCAAAAAGAAAGAGTGATAGTTCAATTGGGGAATAGTCTTTGCATCTTAATTCAACCCCCCCTTTCTTAAAATAACTGAGGCCATTTGTCCAACATCCTATTCTTGATAACTCACTTCTCTCTAAAAAGACAAACTTTCTGGAATGATATAATGAGGTCACATGAATGTCTTGAAAACACAGTCAATCAAATGCTCTTTTTTTTTTTTTTGAACTCCCTTTTTTATTTTTATTTTGAAACTTATTTGTTTTGAGCTTTATTTGTTGTTTTACGGCAGCCCCACCAACGTGCAAGACGAGTAACCTCTGATTGAATGGTCACAGGTCGCTTGAGCAAATAGACCAATGGCTTGCACCCAATTCCAGTGAAAGTTGAAAATCCTGGTGAGTCATTAGAGACATCTAACAACAGCTTTCAAAATTGCCCCATGTGTGGCATCTCTTGTCAATGTCAGGATTTACACACGATTCTCCTCAAATTTCAGCCAGCATCAATTAGACCTCGCACCCTACACTTCAGAGCCCTACAATGCTCAATGGGACACCCCGAGGCTTCTCCGTGACAAGCACACGTTGCGTTCGAGTCGTATTCTCAGAGAAATGAAGGTTGATGAACCTTGGTTGGGGTTATGGCTACCATTGAATTATCAAGTAGATATGGGAGCAAGTCAGCATAGGACACTGGAACTGGGGTGAATTCTACAGGTTTTCTCGTTGCAAAATTCATTTCTTGGTTGGTGCTCTTGGTTTGTGCTAAAGGTGATGTTCGTCATTGGAAGTGCGATAGACAGGCTTTGTGGTTGATTTAGGGATGGCCTTTGTGGATAACTGGGTGGTGGGTAAGGAGGAGGTTTGTTATTGGCTGAGTAAGGACATTGTTGGGTTGGTGGGAAACTTGGCCGTACAGGAATGGCAGTCACAGCATGGGTTTCTCCCTCATCCTCACCCTCTTTATTTGCCCCAGTTTTCTCAGTCGTCCTAGTAGGATGATTAAATTTGCCTCTGTAAAACTTGAAGGTGTGTAACCCATCATTTTTTTTTAGTAGAGTACCGATAATGTGTCTACCATCACGATTATCGTCTCCCTTTCCATTATTGGGGGTACCACCTGGGCCGCCAGATCCCTCCACCTTTTGGGCGTGTTCTTTGAATGATCCGTCCCCCTTTTTGCACATGTTCTGTAGTTGCATCCTATCCGGAACCATATCAAAATTGTACTGATACTGCCTACCAAAGGCAACCATTAGGTCCTTCCAAGAATGGACTCGGGAAGGTTCCAAGTTAGTGTACCAAGTAACAGCTACCCCAGTAAGACTTTCTTGGAAGGAATGTATCAGCAATTCCTCATCTTTTGCATATTCCCCCATCTTCTGACAATACATCTTTAGATGGTTCTTGAGACAAGTAGTCCCCTTGTACTTCTCAAAGTCCAGCACCTTGAACTTAGGAATGACCATGTTTGGGTATTAGGAACAACTTTTCTAGGTTAGCAAAGGCATAATCTTCACCTCCTTCAATGGCCCTGAGCCTTTCCTTTAGATGATCCGCCTTTCCCTTTTCGGCCATAGCAGGAGGGGCTCTTCCCACCGCAAAATGCAATGGTTGTGGTTGTGGGCGAAACTGAGGGCCCTCCAAAGTGTTTTCAAAGGGTACACCACCAACTGCTTGCCCTTCAGTGGCATATCCGAGCCAAGGCTCGAAGTCAGCTAGATTGTGGTGGGGAATTTCATGTGTCTCCCCCATGGTTTGAGAGATATGTGCCTGATGAGGTTATTGGTTCTCAATGAGTATCGGAGTGGAGTTATTGAGATTTTCATTGAGAGTGTATGCCACATTGGGTGGTGTATAGTTGGGAGGCAAGCCATATGATGGGAAGGCGTACTCGTTTTGAATTTGCACATCATGGGGGCATCCGTACTTCCCAAATCTTTGCCTACCATATTTGAGGTTGGATGATTCATTTGCTTGAGGCCAGATGGGAGCATCGGGTTCACCTTAGCGACAGCGCTAATAGCGGCAACTATAACAGCATTGGCTTCCATTATCTTCTTCATGCTCATCATGGCCTTCATCATTGTGGCCATTTGCTCTTTTATGGCCTCCATTTTCGGCCTTCATCTTCTCTTGCACCTCCTCTGCTTCACCCATTACTCTAGCTCTAGCACGAGTTCGGTAAGGGCGCCGTAAAGCGTGTCCTTTTCTTTTTGATAAGTTCATTTTATTTTATTTTATTTTTCAAGGAAAGAATGCAATGAGCCATGCAACCAATGAAAAGCATGGATGCATGCGAATGATGTACAGTCGAAGTATTGCGAATTTTTACGCAGGATATGGGGTTGAATCAATTTAGATTTTCAACATGGTCCATGACATCTTTGTCAAGGTGAAACTGGAAGTAACAAGGACATCAACAATCCTAAATATGTTTGGCAGTAGACGAAGCAGTGATGTGACTCAATTCATCTTTTGCCCCAATTTTGCAGGACGGTTACTTCCATATTTCAACTTGACTTGATGAACCTTTTTGTAAAAGCATGAGCTTGGTTCAACCCTATAATCCAAGGAATGGCAATTCTGATCGCCAATACTTCAACAACATCTCATAGGGATGAATGACTCGGGCATACTTTAAGCTTATGCACGGAAAATGTAATTATGAAATTGAGATGCCCGAAGAAACACCATTTCCTAGTTAACCATGCATTAGGTACCATGTTCAATTATTTTGTTTTGTTGTTGTGTTTTTTTTTTTTTTTTTTTTTTTAGAAATGGGTTTATGATCCCAACATGGTTGGCTCATGGAACTAAGAATGTAGTGTGAAGTTTCACGCTTCCCCTTTTTTGTTTTTGTAGAGGAAAACACAAGGATGAGCAAACATGAAAACAAATGGTATGCAATTTTGCAGATCAAAAAGTTTGTTGAACGCATATGCATGATGATGCCATGACTCATGCAAAATGTGAGGCTGGAATATGATAACGGACAAATGCAGGAACGATATGTTCATTATGATGTTATGAAGATATGCTTATGCGATGCATGATATGAATGCATTTTACGGACACGAGAGCCCGGAAAATTATCTCTTCTTACTTGCGCATTTGGGGGCGCAGTGCCCCATGTGTACAATTAAGAAGGTGATATGGACCTTCCGGCTTCCCGTGACAAAGGACGAGACCAACATACAATGCATGCTAGAGATAAAATGCGGGAGTGACTTGATTCGCACTGAATTTTGGAGTAAAAACGTGGGATAAACTCATTTTATTCAAAAAGTTATAACTAGTCAAGATCTGAGCGACAATACGAACTTCCTAGCGGTTTCTAATCATATGGTCCATTAAGTCTATCATATGTTGACAATAGCTGAGAAGTCCGTGGATCTCCTCGGGAGCGGAGTAGGTGTCCACCATTGCTTTGGCCTTGGTTAGCAATCGGGGAAGTTCTTGACTCCCGCTCAAGGTAAGAGCAAATCGGTCCATCCACACGGTTGCCTCTTGGTGCAATGAATCAATTACCCTTTCCCTTGCTTCCCTTTCTGCTGATATCTTGGCGTACTCATCTTCTAGCCTTTGCTCGTGAGTTGCCGCTAGATTTAGCTTCTCTTAGCACTCATCGATGATGGCCCACATATTCCCTTCAATCTCACTTTAACTGTTGGGACAAATTTCTTTTCGACCTAAGGCAAGCCTTTAGCTCGTCCTTCCAGATCATGCCTTTGACCCATGATGATTCCTTTCACCTCTTCAGAGTTTGAGCTCACTATTGCTGCCCTATAAAGCCCCTCAAAACTTGTTTTGGTCGTGTTCTTCCTTTCAGGCCTTCTTGGTTTCTCATTCCAAGGCTTCATCGGTGGCCATATTAACGTCCCTTAGTTCATCATACTCTCTTCAGACTTTGATGGCTATGGACTTGAACTTCTCTTTGACTACCCGGGCTCTTTCAAGCTTTGCCTTTAGCGCTTGCACCTCATCACTTTCTTCTGAAGCTTTAACCTCATTGTCTCTCACAGTCTTTAGATTTGGGAGCCAATCCAATCCTTGTGTCCGGACTCTCAGCCACTTATGATAGCCACCGATGATCCCATTACTGCTTCCCCTAAGCTCTCTGTCCTTTCTTCATGCCGCATCCCATGCCTTGCGAACTCCTTGGAGTACCTTTGCATTGGGGTCACTGAAACCCCGTGTAATGAAAGGCGTGATGCTTTCGTCTAATGGCGCTCCTCTCATGGGGTAGCCAAGCTGTCTTATGGCGAGGACGGGATTATAATTAATACAACCCCATGTTCCCATCCAGGGAACATTTGGACATCCTTCGCATGAAGATACAATCCTGATTCTTCCTTCCTTCTAGCGAGGGAACCAATTAACAGACGCCCCTCCATGCTAGCCAAGAGTTGGTCCCAATTCGCCTTTCCTTTTTCGACGCACGAGCGGTGACCTTGTAGCGGATAGACGGGCCTACCTTCTTGGAGAAAAAGGTGTGAAACTAACCACACATAGAGAGCCAGTGCACAACAAACAATTCTTGCGCTGCTCTTTTCACATCCCCGATCGAACGTGTCATATAGGTCGGCTAGCATAGCGACAACCGGGCTTTCCTTGTGGTTATGATAGGCGAGAAAAGCGTCGATCGCTGCCAGGTCCACCAACCCATCCACATTTGAAAAGAGGACTCCTCCAAAGATCAACAGTGCGAGAACGTCTATGAATGGGGCCCATTCGTTTCTACCTGCCAAGATTCTTGCTTTTGCCTCCAAACATTTTCTCGGTATCCCGACCACCCCATTTTCGACTTGCTTTTGGTGGTCTAATTCCTTCGCCAAGATTTGGAATATTTTAGAAATTCTAGCTAATGAGGGATAGAACCCTGAGAAGAGGTATGGTTTCCTTCCCCCTAGAGGACATCCTAGGATTTCTTCGAATTCTTCCACCATGGGTGATAGTTGGAAGTCCCCAAAAGTGAAGCACCTCAACGGATGATCATAATACTGGGCAAGGGAGGCAATGGACTCTGTGGAGACTTCTACCCTAGCTAGGTCCCAAATCTTACCATAGGCTTTGCGGAAGGCTTGCCGTTGAAGTTGACCCATTAATTGCCCCAACTCTCGTAAACTAGTGACCTCTAAGCTCTTGATTTTGACTTGATAGAACCTCTTTTTAAACGAAGGCTTTTGACTTAATCCCATGTTTTACTAAAGTGAAATAAAATCTAGTGCGAATCAAAACTCCGACATCTATCATGGGTGGAATGGATGAATGCATGAAGAAATGCATATGACACAGATGCAATTTACGAATACGGGAGCCCGAGAAACTGTCTCCTTCTTAGATACAACGTCTAGGGGTAGCAAAGTACCCCAACGTATGTATTTAAAACGGTGACACGGACCCTTCGTTGGTTTGCTAAAGTGAGGGGATCAAAGACGAAACCTACGCATGATGCATATGCGAAAGGCACAACACGGGGATGTACATAGTACGACAATATTCACAAACAAATATAAGCAAAAGGGTATATGATACTTATGCATGGCAGTGTGAAAAATGGCACGCAACGTGTTTGCTCCGTGCCCCTATTTAAGGGACCTATAAGGGAAAGAGCTAACTAGGCTTTTAGTAATAATCCCCAAGGTAGTCATATCTCTCTTGATGGTTTCTAGAGGTATCATCCCCTTCGAAGAACATATTGCAGCAGTAGGGACTACTAGCAACAATAAGTTTTCAAAGAGAAAAGCTCTAGATGAGGGTTCACTGTAATCAAGCAAGTCGGAGACCTAGCATGATCACAGATTCACCTCCACTCCTTATGTTCCCATGAACCCGGGTATAGGGCCCCTTTTTTTCAACTCACCGTGTGTGCAAATAGTGTTAGTGTTTGTGTGCATCAAATGAATAAATATTTACCTCAAACATACAAAAAATGCACTAAAAGCATCAAAGAGTTATATCTACAAGAACATAATGAAGGGAAACAAACAAAGGAGTAAGTCATGGCAAAACTTTGCACAAGATTAAATGGCCTAACTCTCTAAAAACAGTCCCCAGTGGAGTCGCCAACTGTCGCAACCTACCCTTCGGCGGGAGGGCGACGCGAGACTCGCGGGATGCGTGTTCCACGAAAGGAATACGCGCGGAGTCGCCACCAACGTTTATTTGAGGAAAACGTCGGAAAAACCGGAAAAGACGCGATCTACGAACTTTTAAGTGAAAGGTTCGGGAGTTGTATTTACGCACGGGGAAGGTGTTAGCACCCCATACGTCCGTCCCAAGGGACAGCAGCCTTTAATCGAATGTGCAAACATGACTTTTGATTTTTAGTTCCCTTTTATGTCCTTATATCCTTTATACCCTTTTTATATTTTTCTCTTTTTGTGGTCGACAAGGGTGTTTCCCTTTGCTCCTACGTATTCCTCAATTTGCGATGAGGAAATCAGACCTACGTAGTTCTTTCGGAACAAAGTGTTTGGTTAAGTTATTTTTGTCTTTTTTGTAAAATATGTTTTTATTGAACAAAAGGTCATTTAAGGTGTTGGACCATTAAACGGTCTTTTGATTTTGAAAGGAGAGAAACGTTAAGGCGTTGGACCATTAACGATCTCTTGTTTTTGAAAGGAGAGAAACGTTAAGGCATTGGACCATTAACGATCTTTTGGGGTGGTCGACAAAAGCGGGGCTTTTGCTCCTACGTATCCTCAATTGCGATGAGGAAATCAGACCTACGTAGTTCTTGCAAAAGCGGTAAAGTTACATGTTGATTTTATGCTTTTGAACGGTCCATGTTAACCGATAAAAGCAAAGATGTTTTTAGTGATTTTCGGACAAAACTTGATTTGTGAGTCTATTTTAGTCTTAGTTTCACTTTGGTTATTAATCAATTCATTCAAGGAAACTTCCAAAGAAAAAAACGTCCGATTGATTTTTTTGATTTATTTTATTCAAAGATATTTTGATTATTTTATTATTATTTTTCAAGATATTTTGATTATTTTATTATTATTTTACTTTTTTTGGTTTAACCGAGGTTATAGCATGAACGATCGGTTAGATTTCATTTTAAAAGTGATTAAATGAGATTACAACACAAATGATCGGTTGAAATTCATTTTATCATTTATTAGGTGAGAAAACGACTTAAATAAACGGTAAAAGCGCGTTAAAGACGGAAGAAAAGAAATCGAAAATGAACGAAATAAAGATGAAAGCTTAAAAAAAACAAGAAATGAATTCAAAGTCTCGGATTCGAAAACTTACCCGTTGAAGAACGAAGAACGGATGAAGAACGATGAAGAACGGACGAAAACCTTCATGGATTTGCTTACGGAAACATCTCGGAAGCGTTACGGAAGCACCTCGGCTTGAATTTTCTTCACAGAAACAATTTTTTTCACCCAAAACAGCTGAAATACATAGCCAGGGGGCTGAGGGATCCTTAGAACAGCCCCCTTCAGCCTATTTATAGGAAAAAGGGGGAGGAGGTTGCCGCCCAGCTCGCCCAGGCGACCTTAGCTCGCCCAGGCGAGCTGGGTTGCTTCCTCCGGAAGCAAAGCAACCCAGCTTCAAAAAACGTTATGGAAGGCCCAATTCAAAATTTCGAAATTGCTATTTGCACCCCTCAATTTTGATAAGTTCACCCCCCTTCTTTCATAATTTACGGAAAAGTTACGGAAGCCTTACGGAAGCATATAGGACTTGATTTTCTTCTTTTTTTCTCTTCCGTCTCACCCGTATTAAGTTAATTATGCTTATTTAGAGTTATGGCAATTTTACGGAAGCATTACGGGTGTCCCGGAAGCCCCGGAATCCCATTTTTCAACAAAACGGGGGGTGTGGTGGCCATCTAGCTCGCCCAGGCGAGCTAGGTTAGTTCAACCTTAAGCAAGAAATTGCCCAGAAACCTCTAGAAGGGCCCAGATTTGAAAATTACTGTTTGCACCCCCCCATTTTACTAAGTACACCCCCTATGCTTTTTTTTGTGATTCTTTTTTCGTAAAGTTACGGAAACTTACGAATTTCGTAACGATACTTGTTTTCTTTCCGTAATGTTACGGAACCTTGCGGATTACATAATCATCCTCTTTTGGACTTACGGAATGTTACGGAACCTCACTTATTTATGCAACGATGCTTCCATTTGATTTCCGGTGTGTCACGGAAACTTACGGATTGTGCATCAATATTTTTTTTGGTTTTCCGGCATGTCCTGGAATTTCACAAATTGCCTAATGATGGGTGCCAAGCACCTCACAAGGACCAAAGAAAGGTCGCATGTCATCAAGCAAAGGTCCCCGGACGAAATTAGGGTATGACAGATATCAATCCGATAAAAAAAAAAAGTGATATTATAAATGGAGCAAATTTACTCAAATATGTAAAACTTGTGTGTTGGCCATCTCAATTAAAATCTTCTAGCTCCCACACTGGTCCCATGCAGCCTTTCTTCAAACTTGTGAATTTTAAGTATTTAAGCATCCCCTCAGTAGATGATGTAACCCGTGTAAATCACTTCATTCATGTTGTCTTAGAGTCATGTTTAGTCATAATAATTGTCACATTATGTTCTAAGTTTGTGTTGAATTTTGATTTTGTTGATTGAATTCTAGATATATTTGTTCATGTATTCTTGCAATTTATAGCCTATCATTTGAATTTTGGGTCAAATTCATGCATGTTATTTAGTTCATAACATGTTCTAAATCAATTCCTAGAAGTAGTCTTGTTGTTAAACTTTTCTTGTTTTCTAGGTTGAAATTCTAGTTGTTGTCTGTTCTTGCACATTGTCTTCTTAACTCCACTATGGCTTGAATACTTTGAGTTTTAATCTGAAATTTTAACTAGATAAAATAGACATCTGGAGAAAAACAATGGAAAAATAATGAACAAAAATGAAAAGTAAATGAGCGAGAAAAAGTGATAAAGATTAGCGTAAAAAATACACATCCAGAACAACGAAAAAAAATGTGTATGTTTGATTTGCTTGAAAATTGTTCATTATTTTGAGCTTTATTACAAGCCTATTTGACTTCTTGGAGTTGTTCATCTTTTAGATTTGTTTCCAAATTGACATAACTAGAATTTTTCTTTGAGTCTTGTTTTTAATTTGTCAATCTATTCTAGTGCCATTCTAGGACTTCTTTTGTGTTCCACCTTGACTTGTGGTGCTGTCCTTCTGCTTTATTTTTCCTTGAATCTCATTGAATTAATGTCATGTTAAATTTCCTTTTTGTTTAGTTTTCATTTCATCTTTTGGTTTCTTGCTTGTCTTTTTTTTGTGTGTGTGTGTTTAAGTGTTGCCTACAATAAGGATTGGAAAAGGAAATTGGTGCATTGTTTGAAGGAAGATTTTTGAGTCTTGGAGGTTAACCATCCTAGGAGCACCGTTGGATTTGAAGCAACCAAAGCCTCACCAAATTTTGTGTGAAACACTTGAGAAAACAAACAAGCATTGAAGACAAATTTGAAGACCTTAATTGCTTTGTTAAATTTGTTGTAATAGAACAATTTGTGCTGAATTTTTTCTATTGTGGTTCCTTGTATTTGGACATTATTCAAGGGTGTATAGGGAGTCTCCAAGAGACCACCCAAACCTCTATTTGTGTGTAATAGCTTAGTGTAAACCACGTAGACTAAGTGAAGAGCTAGTTGGGATCATCCAAGCCTTCACATAGGAAACTATATAGCTTGCTTTAAATTTCCTTTGCCTTCCATTGTCAAACTGCCTAAATAGTTTGCTTTTTACCAATTACTTTTTACCTTATCTTTCACACCTTTTTTAGTGTTTATTTTGGCTTGTTTCAACCATATTTTCTTTTACCTTTTGTTTTCAAACCCCCAACAAGAAAGAACCACAACTTAGGAACCAACATGAGTCTTCATTCTTCATCTAGTGTTAATGGTGAGGGTTCTACTCCTAAGGACCCCTCATATAGGATATTATATGAGTTGAGATCCCTTAAATTGTGGAAAGAAAAACAAGAGAGAAAAGAAAAAGGAAAATCGAGTGGAAGAAATAAGTCAAGATGAAAGAGAGAAAATAAGAGAGGAAAAAAGAAAAAAATTATGAAAGAATTAAGAAGAGGAAGAAATGCTTCCTATGGTAGTCATGAGTCTTGTAAATAGGTCCCATACTAGACCTTACTCCTAAAGAAGAGAAAAGTATAGAAGGTCTCCAGATGTTAGCATTAGCCTCCCATATTTCCATGAAAAAGATAATGTTGAGGCCTACCTAGATTGGAAAATGAAGGTTGAACAACTCTTTGCTTGCCATCATATTAGTGAAGAGAGAAAAGTTCCATTGGCTACCCTTAGATTCCAAGGGTATGTCCTCTGTTGGTGGACTTTCCTTGTTAGGGAAAGAAGGATTCATGGGGATCCTCTAGTAGAGTATTGGAATGATCTTAAGAGTGTCGTTAGAAAGAGGCACATTCCCTCCTACTATGACAGGGAGCTTATGGACAAGCTCCAAAGGCTTAGAAAAGGGAGTATGAGTGTCAAAGAATATAGACAACAATATTAAATGCTTCATATGTCTTGGAAGATGTCATATTTCCTCTCAATGCCCCACAAAGAAAACCATGATTATGAGGGGTCAAGACATTTATAGTAGTCAAGAGGAGAATACTTCTTCTCCTTCTTGTAGTGGAAGTGAAGATGAAGTAAAGGGTGAAGAGTTTAGTGAAGAAGTCTAACCCTATGAAGAAGATGACCTCCTAATGGTTAGAAGGCTCCTTGGATGCCAATCTTGTGATCTATCCCAATCCCAAAGAGAGAACATCTTTCATACAAGATGAAAAATTTTAGATAAATTTTTTTCTCTCATTCTAGATAATGGATCTTGTTGCAATTGTTGTAGCACAAGATTAGTTTCCAAGTTGAAACTCACTATCATTTCCCACCCAAAAACCTTATAAACTTCAATGGGTCAATGAGCAAGGGGAAATGATAGTTAACCAACAAGTGAAGGTACCTTTCTCCATTTGGACATATAAGGATGAGGTTATTTGTGATATAGGTTCACATAGAGGCGGGGCATATTCTCTTAGAAAGGCCATGGCAATTTGATAGGAAGATCATTTACAATGGCCTAACTAATGAGATTACCCTCACCCATCTTGGCACTAAATTTGTGTTACATCCTTAAAGACCTTCACAGGTAGCTAAGCATCAACTTACAATGAAGGACAAGAGGGATGAGACAAAGTTAGAAAAACAAAAGAAAAAAAAAAGGACAGTAAGACCTTAGCTTCAAAGGTCAAGAAGAAGGAAAAAGTTGTGTACAGATTGTAGGGCCATCAATAACATAACTATGAAGTATAGGCACCCCATTCCTAGGCTTGATGAGTTGCATGATGCAAACATATTTTCCAAAATTGATATTAAAATTGGTTATCACCAAATAAGGATGAGAGAAGGTGATGAGTGGAAAACGGCTTTCAAGACCAAGTTTGGGTTGTATGAGTGGCTAGTGATGCCTTTTGGGCTCACTAATGCATCAAGCACCTTCATGATACTAATGAATCATATCCTAAAGGAGTTCATAGCTAGGTTTGTAGTTGTTTATTTTGATGATATCTTAGTCTATAGTAGGGACCTAGATGATCACTTAGGACATCTAAAGCAAGTTCTTTTGGTTCTTAAGAAACACACTCTCTTTGCTAATATAGATAAATGCACCTTTTATGTCGATAGTGTAGTCTTCTTAGGTTTTGTGGTTAGCAAAAATGGGTTCCATGTGGACCCTAAGAAAATCAAGGCCATCCAAGAGTGGCCTACCCCAAAAAGTGTAGGAGATATTAGGAGCTTCCATGAGTTGGCAAGCTTCTATAGAAGGTTTGTTCCTAATTTCTCTGTACTTGCTTTGCCACTCAATGAATTGGTGAAGAAGAATGTGGCATTCACATGGGGTGAAAGACAAGAGCAAGTCTTTGCTTTGCTCAAATAAATGTTCACCAAGGCACCTGTTCTAGCTCTCCCTGACTTTTCTAAAACTTTTGAGCTAGAGTGTGATGCCTCTGGTGTAGGTGTGGGAGTTGTGTTGTTATAGGGTGGTCACCCTATTGCTTACGTTAGTGAGAAACTTCATATGATAAGGAGCTTTATGCCTTAGTTATATCCCTCCAAACTTGGGAGCATTACCTTGTTTCCAAGGAGTTTGTTATTCATAGTGATCATGAATCACTTAAGTACATTAGAGGGTAATGCAAGTTAAACAAGAGGCACGCAAAATGGGTAGAGTTCCTAGAACAATTTCCATATGTTATCAAATATGAAAAGGGAAATACCAATGTGGTTGCAGATGCTCTTTCTAGGAGACACACATTGCTTTCTTCCTTTGGAGCTCAAATTTTAGGATTTGATAACATAAGGGAATTCTATGTTTCTAATGAGTACTTCTCTCCCATCTATGCTAGCTATGGGCACAAGTCCCAAGATGGATTCTACATTGCTAAGGGCTATTTATTGAAGGAGGGAAGACTTTGTATACCCCAAGGATCCATTAGAAAGTTGTTGGTCAAAAAGAGGCATGAGGGTGAGCTAATGGGGCATTTTGGAATTGATAAGACTCTTGTCTTCCTCAAGGAAAAATTCTTTTGGCCCCATATGAAAAAAGATGTTCATAGGTATTGCAGTAGGTGTGTGGTTTAATTACAAGCCAAGTCTAGGGTGATGCCTCATGGGCTATACACACCCTTATCCATTCCATCTGCACCCTGGGTAGATATTAGTATGGACTTTGTCTTTGGGCTTCCTAGGACCCAGAGGGGTGTAGACTCTATCTTTGTGGTGGTGGATAGGTTTAGCAAGATGACACATTTCATACCATGCCACAAGGTAGATGATTCTAGTCACATATCAAGACTCTTCTTTAGAGAAGTTATGAGGCTTCATGATTTGCCTAAGACTATTGTGTCTAATAGAGATGCTAAGCTCCTTAGCCATTTTTGGAAAACTTTATGGGCTAAGCTAGGAACTAACCTCCTTTTCTCCACCACTTGTCACCCACAAACTGATGGGCAGACATAGGTAGTGAATAGATCTTTACCCACATTATTAAGGGCTCTCCTAAAAGGCAATGACAAGTCTTGGGATGAGTACCTTCCTCATGTGGAGTTTGCCTATAATAGGGGGGTTCATAGAACTACTAGGCAGTCATCTTTTGAGGTTGTCTATGGGTTCAATACTTTCACACCTTTGGACCTAATTCCTCTTCTACTTAACACTTCTTTTATACATAAAGAAGGGATATCTAGGTTAGAGTTTGAGAAGAAATTACATGAGAGAGTTAGGAACCAAATAAAGGTGTACATATGCAATTAAAGGCAATAGAAGAAGGAAGGAGTTGGTGCTTAATGAAGGAGATTAGGTTTGGCTCTATCTTAGGATGGATAGATTTCCTACTAAGAGAAGGTCCAAACCTAGCCCTAGAGGTGATGGCCCTTTTCAGGTCTTGGAGAGGATCAACAACAATGCTGATAGACTAGACCTCCCATATAAGTATGGAGTTAGCAACACCTTTAACATTACTAATTCGGTTCCTTTTATAGGTGTAGCTGATTTAGATAATGAGGGGATGGCAAATTTGAGGACAAATCCTCTTCAAGAGGGAGGGGATGATGCAATCCTCCCAAGGAGGGGACCCATAACCAAAGTCATGGCTAGGAGACTTCAGGAAGATTGGGTCAGAGATGCAGGAGAAGGTCCTAGGATTCTCATGAGCCTTAGGGTAGATTTTGGGCTCATGGACTAAGTATAAACTCACTTATCTTTGTACATATTAGATTAGGGTTTCATTATTTTCTTGGTCTCGTATTTAGGACTCTATAGTGTAGGAACGATACTCCACAAGTTTAGGGTAACCTAGTAATGTATGATTTTTCAGCCCTTATATTTTAGGGAACCTAGACTAGTTTTTGTATTAGGGATAGTTTTGTAATTTCATATGCATTAAGTGTACTATTTGATGTGTGTGTTGGTGAGAAAATTAATTGAATTGGGAGAAACCCAATCCATTTAAATTTTGGTCCAACCTAAGGGGGAGGTGAGCATTTGCTTGCTGCACCTCATTGCCACATCATATAGTCTCCCTGATGTAATCCTACCCCCCAAGGGTATTGGATAGAAGACTCCAAGAGGATTGGGCTAAAGCTACTAAAGAAGGCCCTAGGGTTCTCGTGAACCTTAGGGTAGATTTTTCAGCCCATGGGTCAAGGTTGGATCCACTCTTCTTTGTAAATATTAGAATAGGTTTTTTCTTCTTTTGGGCCTTGTATTTTAGCTATTCTAGTAGTATAGGGTTTTAGCCTTGTATTTCAGGGCATTTTGAGTAGTCTTTGTAGTATGGACTTTTTTTTATTTTCATGTATTTTTGGAATGGGGGTGAACTTAGCTATTATAGGGGGTGTGTAGCTAAGCTCTAGCTTTTCATCTCAAGGAGGTGAGCTTAACTATTAGAGAGGTGTGTGCAGTTAAGCTCTAGCTTCTTTAGGAATCTTCTCAAGGAAGCTTCTCAAGGAGGTGAGCTTATTTATTAGAGGGGTGTGTGTAGCTAAGCTCTAGCTTCTCAAGGAAGTTTTCTCAAAGAAGCTTCTCAAGGAAGTTTTCTCAATAAAACTTCTCAAGGAAACTACCTAGTCTATAAATAGAAGCATGTGTAACACTTGTTGTAACTTTGATGAATGAAAGTCTTATGAGATAGACTTCAAAGTTCCACTTCTCTCCCTCTTTTATTCCTTCAATTTCGTGCTCCCCCCTTCTCTCTTTCTTTTCCTCCATTAAAGCATCCTCTTCAAGCTTCTTATCCAAGGCAATTCTTGGTGGTGAAGCTCCTTCTTCCTTGGCTTATTCCCTAGTGGATGGTGCCTCCTCTCTCCTTTTCTCCTTTGCCTTCCGCTGCATCTCCATGGTGTAAAATCACCATTGAAGAACCTCATTGAAGCTCAAAGATCCAGCCTCCATAGAAGCTCCACAAGCAAGCTTCCATCACACCCTTTGTGCATGTCCTTCATGTTTTACATGCCTCATGACACCTAAACACACTTAGTAGAGAATCTTGAATTTGATCTTGGATTAGTGGGCTGAACCATAGCTGAAATTCACTAATCATAATTAGTGAAATGTTGGCTCCACAAATTCAAGTTCAAATTCAAGTGAAATTTGAATAGAAATTCAAAATTCCCTCCAATTTTGTGTGACACTTAGGCTATAAATAGAGGCTTTGTGTGTACATTTTGGAACTTTGGTCATTTGAGAAATTAGAATTTAAAGTTCAGACCTCATTCTCCCTCTTCTCTCTCTCAAAATTTTATTCCCCTTTCTCTTTCTCCCTCCACTCATCTTCTCCTACATTCAAGCTCTTATCCATAGTTTCCTATGGTGGTGTGCTTGTTCTTGACCCATCTTCTCATTGAAATGACATCTCCAATCACCTTTCCTTTTTTTTCCATTCCACTGTCATTGATCTTCAAGAAGCAAAGGACTCCATTGACAAAGAAGATCCAAGGCCTATAAGCTCTACATCGAGCTACATTAGTTCTACTCTCTCCTTAATGCTAATCGAACACTGACGAAGATGAATATGATATCCTGTGTTCGAATTCACAAGTCTTCACCGTTCAATTTTTTTACAGTGTCGCCACTTGTAGTCACCGCTGTAGCATCTTTCGCTTCAACATAAGGTCTCTTTCGTTCATTCTTCTTTCTTCTTAAAATGAAACTCTTTCATTTTTTCCTCTCGAAACCTGAATCTTCCATCATTTCAATTTGCAATCAACTGGGGCAACCCTTCCATTTCCACAGAAAATGCAAAGCATTACAAAGAGCTTGAAGCTGCTAATGATATAATCCTAAGGGAGTGAGAGCTTGGCATCTCTGTCTCAATGTAATGTCGTTTGTCTATTTTTTCCCAATTTTTTAATTGGGTTCCAATTGTTCTTAATCTTTGTGTGTACTTGGTGAATCATGAGATGCGGTTTTGGTGAATTTGGAGTTTTTTTTTATGTTTATCGACAAATATGCATGTCACTGATGACCACCTCTTCAATCCACCACCAATGTTTTGGAAACTCTTCTGTCCAAACCTATCTGAAAGGCAGTTTTAGTGGGTAAAGTGAAAAGCTAACTAAGAGGCCCTTTTTCAAAACAGTTCTGCATTTCATATTAATGTTTGGGTTCCTCAGTCTCTATTTGATTACAAAGAAATAATATTAATGTTTCAAAGGTGTTAAAATAGCCGTTGGGATTCTGCCAAAAAAGAAAATTAAACTGAACTGTAATAAAAGACAATGACGAATATTAAACTGAACTGAAGATGAAATTACTTTTTCAAGGGTAAAAGGAAGGAGAATTATTTGTCTTTTGTCCTAAACAAATTTTACAATACTATCGAGCTACAACTTGTGATATTGTTGCATCATTAATTGAACATTTTTCTTCATGCATAATAAATTTATTGGGTTTCTTCTCATCTCTGTTTATGGAAAACGCTGGCTTTTGGGGAATTATCAGAATAGTGTCACTTTTCAACATTGAAGAAATTTCCTTCACAGTCGGCCTATCATTTGCATCTTCCTGCACACATAGTAAAGCTATTTGCATGCACCTCAATAATTTACACGTCGAATGTGAGTCATCCAGTGAAGGATCAGCAAATTCCATGCCTTTTCCTTCTTTCCATAGCTCATAAGCCTTAAAAATGAAAAAATAAAAATAAAAATAAATAATATATATATATATATATATATATATATATATATATATATATATATATATGTAATTTACCACCATGGTGAAAGCAAACTCTCCACTACTTAAACCAAAAGTTACAAAAATTACTTACATACTCCATGAGGTTTAAATTTTCATGTTCACCATAAAAGCATGCTGTCCTCCTGCCACTTACAATTTGTAGAAGTAGAACTCCAAAGCTGTACACATCGGATTTGGTTGAGTATAAACCTTTCATAGCATATTCAGGAGAAACATAACCACTGCATCAGATGAATAAAGCAACATGATGTATTAATAATTTGAAGAATAGTCACGAAAGACTCTAGAGGAAGTTTCAAATCATGGAGTAGGATTTAATATACTTACTATGTTCCAACAATTTTACTAGTGTTTGCTTCAAGTTCGTCTTTTCTAAATATTCTTGCCATACCAAAGTCGGAGATTTTTGGTTTCATCTCATTGTCTAACAAAATATTGCTAGCTTTTATGTCTCTATGGATTATTGTCAATCTAGAATATTCTTGTAGATAAAGAAGCCCTTGAGTAATTCCCTCAATGATGTATATGCGTTTTCTCCAATCCAGAAGGTACCGTCTAATAGGATCTGTGTCAAAATCACTTAACAATTAAGAGGAAAATCATTTGTTCCAAAATGGTTAGGCAGACTACAATTTGATCGTATGTTCAAAACGGTTAACTTTGATCAATTTAATCCTTTCATAATTTTTCTTTGATTGAATGTGCTGGCACCCTAATTCGTATAGGCTAAATTCCTGAAGTATAAGTGTTTAGCCAAAGGACCAAGGGTTTAATGTTTAGCCGAAAATGGAAATTTATTTGTCTTATGGTGGCTGAACAAATTCAACTAAACAAGATATGGTGCAAAAGATGCCAGCTGAATTTATGGATAGGCGATCTCTCAGATCTGTGGGCTAGCTTGTAATTTTAAATTAGCTTTTGTTGTTGCCATTTGGATTGGAAGGATACAATGTTTGCGGATAAGAACCTATGTTCAAATCTTGGTGCGAATGCAAAGATAGTGGTTCCTTAAAAGTAAGAGCTTGATAGGTGGCAAGCACGATTTAAAATTTGAAGGAGATGGCCGTTGCAATTGGTTTGCATGCCTAGAGAACAGGAAGTGTGGTAGCCAAAGTGTTTAAAGTTGGTTCCCACCAAAGCTAGCTGAATTCTGGGAATTGAGTTGGAAAGCTTGCCGAAGTCAGCCAAATGGAATGGATATTGGCAGTTAGAGGCATCATGCACGACTTAGGCAGTTCTTCCAATTTATGTTGTTAAATTGTAGTATATATGTGCTAGGAAATTGTACCGGGGACCCTTTTACCTAAAAAAAAAAAAACAATTAGATTACACTCTCAAGCCTCTTATACCTCTCACATTCTTTACGGTTTTTCATCTAGAGCTTTTCTTTTTGACAATCATTTAATTTTTCAAACCATTTCTATCTTCCAAGTGATTTTCAGAGTAGCTTGGGAATCCATTGCTAAAGAGTAGATTTCCCTCTTTGGTGCTAGTCGCTTGATGCTCATTTTAGAATCATGTTGAAGTTAGGCTAGTTAAAACTGATTGGGCTAGTTCCAACTATTCTTGTGACAACTTATTGTGAAGAATATCCACAAAATCAATATAATTCTTGTTATGTATGTAAAATTAACCATTCAAGTATCTGTCAAAAAAAAAACCGTTCAAGTGTATGAACCAACTACTTTTAAACAGCCTTACCTAACGACTTTAAGCTTTTGAGATGATTGGTGCATGACATATTAATATTATTCATGTTTCAACTCCAAAAGACTCTCATGCAATGCGGGCGCATTTTAGATGTATGATAAAAACACTAATGTCTCTTATCTTAGCTTAAGCTTTTAGGATAGTTGGTTCATGACAATTCTCTGTCAGTTATCATAATAAAAAGAAGGCTTTTTGGGATAGTAGGTTCATGACAATTAACAAAAATATGAATGTAGATATCTCTGTCAGTTAGCATAATAAGCAGGAGACATTCCTGCAAAAGGGTGAGCAATTAACATGGGGTAAGTGGTCAGTAGAGTTTATTCAGATTTTAATGTCCTAAAGTTAAGATCATACTGCATATTCACTAAATGTAAAATGTAGAAATGTGAAGATTTCTGACCAAATAGATAGGAATCCAGGCTTTTGTTTGGCATGTACTCGTAGACTAACATTTGTTGTTCTCCATCAATGTAGAAACCCAAAAGCCGAACAAGATTCACATGCTGGAGTCGTGCAGTTAGCATCACCTCATTTTTGAATTCTTCAAATCCTTGTGTAGAGGCTTTTGATAGTTTTTTCACAGCTACTTCTTGACGGTTTGATAGGATGCCCTGAACAAATAGGCACTTTTATATAGTGAATTTCTTACCTTTGAGTAGATAAGGTAATTTTAGAATATGCATTTCTTTTCTCTCCACTACTTTGTAATTACCAACTAGAAATAGAGATTGCGAAAAGTTCACTATAAAGGGGTTCCAGCAACCAACATGTATTGGTCTGAGTGATAGAGACTAGATTACAGTTCATTCTATTTTCCTCCCCATTAATATGTTTTTCAATGTCATTGATACATGGCCCTTTTTGAGTAAGGGAGAACTTCATAGAAAATAGGAGGAAAAGAAATAAAAACCAAATTCTGAATCCATTATTCTCTACTCAAAGCAATACAGTAGGTTTGTATAAGCTACATGTTACTAACACCTAGCTGCTACATACACCCCTAAAAGCAAGCCGAAAGGCCAAACCAGAGTCCTAACAATTTCTATGAAACCCATTCTAGAACCTATTTCCGATTGTTATTCCTATGTTTAATAAAAGAAACTAATAACATTTCTTTTGGGCTGCCAATAGGAATTGGGTCTGAATTAGTTCAGGATCAGATACTATTGCCGTAAGGTTGTTTAATTAATATTGTACCTTGTAAACAGGACCATAGCCCCCCTGGCCAACTTTATTTTCAATTGAGAATCTATTTGTGGCCTGCTCAATATCAGAAAAGCTGAATACTTGTAAATCAGGTGCGTTGCTGTGGAAAAGTCTTGAAGCGTCTTTATTCACATTGTTCAAAGTACTTAAAATTACTGCTGCTAACAGATTAATGAGCAGTTATACAAACTAAAATCAGTTACTCAACTGTAAGCATAACCGATATTTTGCAATATGGATACAATAATTATAAATGGGAAATAAATGTAGCCGAAGAAGTTACCTGTTGATTTGGGAAATCTCCTCCTTAAGTAGTAAATTAAGATGCCTAATAGGATAACAGACATAGCAGTTATGATCAAAATGATCACTAATAATCGCCAACTATTGCGTCCATTTTGGTCAACATGTTCAGCTGAAACATTATCCACGATATAAATTATTAGCATTAAATGTTATGGCACATACTTATGAAATTAAAACTCCTCGTAGGAGCATGTACTTTAATTACTGTTTACGTAAGCCAGTTCCATATTTTATTTCCAATATTTGGATTAGTGATTGGCTCATGAATTATGAGTCCCGAGACCAACAAAATCAAAAAATGTCCTGTACTATGCTCAGCTGGCATTGTCTATCTATGCATGACCATTTTCAACGGGTCTTTGAAGGGAAACTCTACAAATATTTACCTGTTTCGAGTATTAACTTACTGTATTAAGGATATCAGTAAAATGCAACATTGACTGAATTTCTCTTGAAGAAAAAGGTGCAGTATATGTGAAATGGCTATTTCTACTTACATAGCAGCATAATATATTAATAATCTTAAGGTTCTTATTTTTCACAAAGAAAATAAACAATCTCAATTGTATCTGAGGTTGGCTAGAAACTCGCGATCTTATCACCAAGCTTGAAGGTAAAAGGTTTACACAGTTTCATGTTAAAAGTTACTGACATCCTGCTGCTAATAGACATTAGACGTAGCTTTACTCTTAGTAAGAATATTAGAACAACACAGCAAACAAAACACTTTCTATGCATTGAGCAAATGTATTCAAAAAATAATTATGGATTAGAACTAAGTTTTCACAAATCTTAAGCAAGCATCAGTAACATCTTTACCTGCAGCACTAGAAAGAACCCAATTGTCATCATAAGGAACTTGCCACACAGCATAGCCAAGTAACTTATTTTCCCTTGCATAAGAAACCTTCATTTTGACAACCTCAACATCATCATAACCTATCCAAGTCGATCCATTGGAGAAGTAATTAACTACATAAGTAGCATTGTACTTGACATGGCCTCCATATCGTTGAATATAAGCCTTGATGTCCTTATAGTTCATAGCTCCACTTTTTCCAATTGCTGGACCTGTTGCTGATGCACCTATTGCATTATCCTCTGGGTTCCTAAGATTCCAGGCATATCCATAGAAAGGCAACCCCAAAACCAACTTGCTAGCCGTTACTCCACTACCAATCCATTCCTTGATACCATTGTCTGTGTTTACAGAACTTGAAGGATCATATAAGGCTGCATGGGCAGCAGTGAAATTTGCCAACTGAGGCATGTGGTAGTCGTAAGTCAAAATATGTACCCAATTCAAGTTATTTTGAATAGACTCCACTGGGTAAGAAGCGGAATCCAAACCTGGTCTAAAATGAACAGCTGCCGTTAAGATCAACACTTGAGTGCTATCGTTTGCTGCCTCAGATTTTGCAGCTGCCCTCCACTCCTCAAAAAGCCTTCCCATGTTGTTCATGTCAGAAATTGTTTCAGGAACCCATGACAGGTCCAGGCCTTGAAAACCATAAAGCCTGGCTATTCTTATTGAAGACTGAATGAAATATTTCCTTGAAGAGTCTTTGCTTACCATTAATGATAAGACAGTGTCGTTACCATTTCCACCTGCAATTGACAGCAGTGTAGTGATGGATGGATTCTTTTGTTTGACAGTAGTTGTGAATGAAGAGAATGATTGCTCATCTTCTGGGGAGACATAGAGCTCATATGTGGAAGAGTTCAATTCAGCAAAAGCACATATCAGGTGAGTATAAAGAGCAGAGTTGATGTCTGAAACAGGAAATCCACTCCCAGAATACCAATAACCAGCTTGTAGCCATGTTTGTGCTTTTAAAGGTTCAAACTCTTGGCAGAGAAGAAATTCAAAAAGAACAAGGGCAATTGTAATTCTGGAGACCATGAGAGGAAGTTATACAGTGTAGCGATTATATTAGAGATGGACAAACAATTACTAGTCGTCTAGTTTTCAACCTTCTCTCACCACGTCTGATATTTAAAATACGCAGAAGCTATGTGTAATTGCTTCGGATTTATGTGAATCGGTTTTGTACAAACGGAGAAGCAAACAACATGCTAATAGTAAACGTCTATAAGGCACAGGTGCGTTTTTATTACTAGTGACAACAATTTCTTGGAAGTAGTCATGTGGACTTTGAAAACATGAATTAAAGGAATTGCTAATTTCCTTTGCTTAAGTTGCCATTGTCACCAGTGAGAATCTCTGCTGAAGTCAACTAGTGAAGTCGAAAGATTAGTTTTTTAGGACAATGTCGCTGATTTAAAATGTAGGACGTCGCTGTTTGCAGATATATATGTCGACGAAAGCAACAATTATGTACACCAAAATGTCACATTCAATTCATCCGACCAATAGTGATGAAAATTTTGGTTCATATCTATCCTCTACGGAATTCTAGGACCTGATAGAATGCAGCTTAACACTCCATGACCTGTTCCGATGATATTTTGTATTATTTCATTTTATAAGCTCTCTTAAAATAGTCCCAAGTTACTGTATATTATGTAATCAGTAGTAGTTACTCAGAAGTAGATGTGTAAACAAGTGGGGGCTACAGAAAATTTAAGCTTGATTTATTTTAAAAATAAGTGGTTCAAACTTAAATAATTCATTTAGACAAGGTTAACTGAAATCCTGGGCTTGAGTTTGAGTTGTTTAACTTGTTTATAATTTTATCAACCAATAATAAGTATCATTGAAAATTGGAAATATTCTTCAGCAATATGGTAGACCAAGTCAGAAACGATATCTCAGATTTTAAAATAACAGATGCAACTACACATGTACTTGTGAAAGAAAATGGGAAAAGGGAAAGAAAGTTCGAGATGTAAACAATGTAGTAGCATAGGTGCTGAGATGTAAATGAATAAGTAAAACAGGTGTTGCGACTTGAACTACGAAGGAGGGTTAATTGCAAGACGAGAAGGAAGAGTATGTATGTGAACCAGAGGAAAACAGATTGGGAGCAATCCCGTCACTTTCTTTGGTTAGGTTTTAATTTCATCAGTTAAATTCTTTTTACTGTATTTGTTTTTTTTTATTATGGTATGGATATCAAATAATTTTCGCAGAAAATAAAGACTAATCTTGATTGTTGTGAGCGTACATACAATACAATGAGTAGTTCCTTCACATAATTTATTTTATATTCAAGATTAAATTTTAAATTTGGATCACAAATGATTATTCCTTGTATCAATTATTGTTATTAGTACTTAAGTTATTAATGTCAAACTTATTAAGTTTGTACTTAAATTATTTAAATAATTGAGCTTAATCAAAACTTGAATTGCTGTATTTAGTTAAACAAATAAACTTAATCAAAAATTTAAATAGTGGAAATCAGATGAATAGTTTAGATCATTTATATTCCTGTGCATAAATATTAATAAAATACAACTAATTATGTTATAGCCATCGAGTTAATCCCATGTCCCCTTAATTGTGTCTCTTCTTCTGTTACGCTTACGCTCACACTCTTTTGAATCAGTCGCGGGCTGCAGCTAAGCACTTTCAAACCCGTTTATAATTGAATATTATTAAATAGAAAGACTACTAGTTGAGTTGTAGGTTTTTTTTTTTCTATTTTTGTTACAAAAATCCGATTACACATTTAAAAAATTAATTAATTAGACACGAGTGCTTAATGGGTTAAGGTTAAGTTTTAATTATCATTCAATCAAATTTTTTGTTAATCCGAATCTTTTTTTCCTTGATAAACTGAAGAATTATGAAAAAAACTATTCAAAATCGAAAACAACTGTCATGATTTTTGAGAAACCTCATATCCCATGAACTTTCAATTAGTTAAGTCGGACCATGAGTTTCTTTACCAATTAATTTACCTTGATACATTTTTGTATAAGATTGAAAAACAAAATGTTATGTCAATCCTAAAATTACATATAAAAAGTTAAGACTTTATTTAAAGGATTAAGCCTAATTTGATTCAGACCAATAACATATTAATCTAATTGTAAATATAACATGAAACAAGCTTATGAAAAATTTAATTCAATAAAAAAAATATTGTGTAAATAGTTACTTTTTCCCTTAATGTGTAATTTGTTAATAAATGTATCCCTGAAAGATAAAAATATAAAATTTAGTCCCTAGGAGTGTAAAAAATGCGACAAATATAGCTTAGCGTTAACTTTCGTCCGTTACCATTAATAAAATAGCATACGTGACACAGAGGGACAAATTTTTCATTGAAATAATTGTCAACGTGATTTAGTCCCCGAGAGGATAAAAAGTGCGATAAATATACTTGGACGTTAATAATAAATAGTATAGGAAAGAAGCTAGGGAAAAATGGATTAAAAAAATCAGTAAAATACAAATTAAGATTTAAACTCTTATGCTTTAATTATCTATCTATTTATTCATCTATCAAATTGTTAATTAGTTTTTTAATTAATCAATATAACTACTTATTTTTCAAAATAAAATAAATTTCTTTAGTTTTATGATATAAAAAAATTAAGTTACCATTTAAAGAAAATGAAAGTCTTTTATTTCTTGAAATTTTTTGTTTCTTCAATTAATTATTAATTTTTATTAGTACTCTGTGACAGTATGTCAAATGGAATGCAAGATCGTTGCAGCCCCCAAACTAGTGAGAGATACAACTCTACGTTCCAAAGACAAATAATAAACCTATGCGTTAGTTTTTGTTTTAAGTTAACCTCTGTATTAGTTTGAACATTATTATATATTTTTTATTTAAATTTATTTGGATTCTTTATTTGTTAATAATTGTTTTCATTTCATTCATATTACGTATGATAAGTGCTATCTCGAGTGGAAGCTAATAAGATTTATCCAGAGATTCTTTCATATTTGAGGTATATATATACATTTTATTGATTAAGAAAAAGACTTATAATTCCAATTTAACTTTATCTAGTTTAAATTTTGTGAGACTTTTTTTAAAAAACATAATTGATTAAATCCTTTTTTTAAATAAATAAATAAATAAATTTGGTCTGAGGACCGGTTGTGTTTTTTCTACTCAAGACTATCTGACATATTATTTTCCATCTAAATATAAGGGTACTTAAGTTGGAATTGGGATATGAAATAATTTTAAAGATTAAAAGTGGAAAATTTAGTAGAAATTTGATAAAACAATAAGATATAAGATAAAAAAAATTTAACTGCAAAGATTAAGATTTGACAAGGAAATCAAAATAATATATATATATATATATATATATATATATATATATATATTAAAAGGAAATTTAAAAAATATATTGTATAAGTACTAAATGAATAAGAGCAGTAAATCACAAACACATAATAATAATAATAATAATAATAATAATAATAATAATAATAATAATTAGTTGCAATCTATTATTAACGCTGGATATATTTGTTGCACTTTTTATACTTTAAGGGACTAAATTTTATATTTTCATCTTTCACGGACGCATTTGTCAGCTGGTGGGAAGACGAAAAGTAAAAAAAAAAAAAAAACATTATGACAAATATGTCTCTATGCTGACAATCATTTCAGTGACAAAGTTGTTTCTCCGTGTCACGTAGACTATTTTATTAACGGTGGTGGATAGAAATTAAAAGTCGGATATATTTGTCGCACTTTTGAACTAAATTTTGTATTTTCATATTTCAGGAACGCTTTTATCAGTAAATTACATATTGAGGGGTAAAAATGATTATTTACCCAAAAATATTTTTATTTTAAATTTAATATATTAAATAATATATACAAGTCTGAGAGGGGATTGGCAGTAACTTAAAATTCAATCCTATGACTTTTTTTTCTGGATAAATACCAGTAGTCAGATTCAAAATCACAAATCGTTTAGTAGATTTTTTTATATCCCTATTGTGGGTTTGTTTTTGTCATATCCGTGAATCTAAATCCATTTTTCATCACTGGGGTAGACACAATTTTTTAAATCGTACATTTACAAATTGATGCTGATTAACAGATCTCAATCGCCACTCTTCTATTTCTTAGCAACTCCATGACTATGCTGCCTTGGTGTGTGACTCTTTCATTCACTCTGTAATTTTATCTTCTCACTTCGTTTTTATGATTTTTTATTAATAATTATTAATTTTATTAGTTTTTATTGGAAATATCAGTCAGAATTCAAACCGGTGACGTCACCCCTCTTCTTCCTTCATCTTTAAATTCAAACCAGTGTCCTTCCTTTTATTAGTTACTCTTACTAACAATTTTTTAATTATTAGTTTTTGTAAGACAAAAAAAAATCACATATGTTCACTAAAAGATCACATTTTTGGTAAAAAAAAAAAGTTTAATATATAATTCACATTTAAAATAACAAAATCTTAAAATTCATTTTAGACCTAACTTATTGTTGGAAAAATCCTACATGCTTGTTTATACTTACAAAGATCAATTCTTAATCTAATAGTGACAATGATAATTGTGGTGACGATATGTTAGGTTACTGATTACACAAGTGTATGAAGAAAGGACACATGGCAAGTATAAGAGGAAATCAGAGCAGTAGCCAGAACCTGGATTAGGTAGCTAACTAAGATCAATTACAGTTAGTAGTTAGCTTTGTAACTGTTAGTAGTTAGCTTTGTAACTGTTCAAGTTAGTTAAAGGTAGTTAGTTAGTTAGTCTTGTAATCGTTCAAGTCAGTTAAAGGTAGTTAGTTAGTTAGCGGTCAGCTATAAATAGAGTTGGACTGCCTAGAATTAGGGAGAGGAAAATAATCACTGTGGTTGGTTAGGGAGGCTAGGCTCAAATCCCTAGTGGTGCATTTGAACTTTAAGAGAAATAAAACAAGAGATTGGCCTGGTACCATCACTAGTATCAGAGCAAAATTCTGATCTTGAGACGTGAAGCTATTCATGGTTTCAACAGGAGGAAACATGGATGCGCGTGTGAAATTTCTGGAGCGAGGGTTCGAAGGCATGATGAGCACACGTGAGGACGTCACAAGTTTGAAGCGATTGTTTGAAGAGGAACGCATTGAGCGAGTGGAGCTAAAGGCTCAAATGGCGGAGCTAATGGCAGCGGTGAGGATCTTGTCGAGCACTGATCAGGAAAGCGACAATCGTGACCATGCAGAACAACAAAATCGCGATCGAGAGGTAAAGTGGCGGAAACTTGAGATTCCAATTTTTGACATAGGAGATGTGTTTGGTTGGACAAATAAGGTGGAACACTATTTCGAGATTAAAGGTGTAGAGGAAGAAGATCGAATCCAAGAAGCCATGGTCGCAATGGAAGGAAAGGCACTAACCTGGTACCAGTGGTGGGAATTTAGTGTGAAAAACCCTAATTGGATAGATTTCAAGAATGTTGTGATTCAGCGGTTTCAGCCTTCAATGAACCAAAGCCCTTACGAGTTACTACTCAATTTGAAACACGAAGGAATAGTAGAAGAATATCGCGAGGAGTTCGAATTGTATGCAGGTCCATTGAGAGAAATAGAACCTGAGTATTTGAAAGGCATATTTCTGAATGGACTGAAAGAAGTGGTGAGGGCAGAGTTAAAGTTGCATTCAGTAAACACCATCCCTGAATTGATGGACTATGCACAACGGATAGATGAGAAAAATTCACTAATGGAAAAAGGTAATGTTGGAGGTAATAGAGGTGGTCAAACTAGAAGTTATAGTTCCTCAAGAACTGTAACGTGGGATCCAGGAAACAAAGGCACCACGAAAAAAACAAGAAAGATGAGTTCGAGCTTGGAATCAAATAGTGTGAAGTCCACTGGGGCATACAGAGGTAGGCCTTTTAGGAGGCTATCAGATGCGGAGTTCCAAGAAAGGGCATAAAAAGGACTTTGTTACCGCTGTGATGGGAAATTTGGCCCTAGTCATTTATGTCCCAATAAACAATTTGAAGTCCTTATTTTGGGAGAAGGACAAGATGAAGAAGACGAAAAAGAAGGAATTGGTTGATGTTATGAAGCAACAATTTCCTGCATTTTACCTTGAGGACAAGGTGGCACTCTTGGGGCAGAGTATTGTTAGGTTACCGATTACGCAAGTGTATGAAGGAAGGACACATGCTAGTATAAGATGAAATCAGAGCAGCAGCCAGAGCAGCCAGAACCTGGATTAGGTAGTTGACTAAGATCAGTTACAGTTAGTAGTTAGCTTTGTAACTATTAGTAGTGAGTCTTGTAACTGTTCAAGTTAGTTAAAGGCAGTTAGTTAGTTAGCCTTGTAACCGTTCAAGTCAATTAAAGGCAGTTAGCAGTCAGCTATAAATAGAGTTGGACTGCCTAGAATTAGGGAGAGGAAAGTAATCACTGTGGTTGGTTAGGGAGGCTAGGCTCAAATCCCTAGTTGTGCATTTGCACTGTAAGAGAAATAAAACAAGAGATTGGCTTGGTACCATCATGATACTAGTAATGATGACAGGATAATGGTGGTTGGTAATAGTGGTTGTAGGGTCAATGATGATTAAGGTATTGGTGACAACAAAACTAGTGTTGTTGGTAATGCCTATGGTAATGGCAATAGTGATGGCGGTGTCGATGTCAATAGTATGATGGTGGTTGTAACTTGTAACATTAGCTGTAGTGTCGATGTTAGTGGCAATGATACCGATAACCACAATAGTGGTTGTCGTGATTGTGGCATCAATAATGGTTGCAGTGACAATGGTGATAATGGTGGAGTGGTAATAGTGATAATATCAATTAATGTTAGTGAGAACAATGCTAATAACAACTACAATGGTGGTTGGTGGGTGATCGAGAGTGGAAATGTATTTTTAAAACTAAAAACTAAATTTACAATTTTTTAAAGAATTTTAAAAGTAGATTTAAAAATATTTTAAAATAGTCAAGATTTCATTTTTCTCAAACGCAAAGTTTTTTAAAACTATATTTAAAAAATAAAAACTTGTAACCACCCTTTACCTATTTTTGTTTTGTTAGTTATTTGTTTCTTACATTAGAAACTAGGAAGTAGGAGTAAATACATGTAACATTTCTCGTATTAATTTAATTTGTTTGGCCAACCTCACCATCAATGTGAGACGGTAGTTAGAATTACAGCAATGATAGAGAAAGAATGGTGAATGGCGAATGGTCCACCCCACCCCACCCTATCCGAGATCACAGAAGCAGCTCCGACTAATCCGCTTAGGTCGGATCTATTTCCCACCACTCTTCACTTATTTCCACCTTTGGTTTCATTTCATCTCATCTCACAACAACAAACTACCTCCCATCATTCTATTTCCAACCCTCATCAACAACCTCCTCCATAGCCAATTCTCCAAAAAAATACACTAACAATTAAAAACTTGAAAACATTATCCTTCTAAAAAAAATTCACACTCATATTGCATAAATAATAAAACCAAAGGAGCATGACATCCAGGAGGGAAATATCAATTTCAGCAACCATTGCGAAGCTGGCACGTTGTTGTTGAATGGGCAATGTTACGGGGAGCGTGGCGGCGAGATTGGCGTTTTTCCCGCCGGAGCCGGCGACGTACAGGGTTTCCCGGGAGCAGGACGGGAGGGTGGTGGTGTCGGGTGCGGGTTTGAGCGAGGACAGGGACCTGGTGGCTCACGTTCTGGAGACGAAGGGCGGGAACAGGATCGTTGCCACGTTCTGGAAGCACACTTTTGCGAGGTTCACGTTGCTCTACTCGCATGGCAACGCCGCTGACTTGGGACAGATGCATGACCTCTTCCTTGAACTCAGGGCTCACCTCCGCGTCAATATCATGAGGTCAGTCACGTCTCTTTACATGTTTATTTGCATTAAAAAATTACGGTAATTCAGTATCAAAGGTTTCTCGCTATATGAACATACGAGAGAGGGTAATCCGGTGTCTAGACTCTAAGGTTTCTCGCTATGTGAAGATACATACGAGAGAGGGTCGGTTACATATGCAAATGGGTTGGATTTGGATTCAAACTCGTGAATAACCGATTATCAAGATATAAGTTGAGTGCATGTTTGGATATACCTCCAAATTTGATTTCGAATTAAAATTAGTTGTGAAAGATTAATTATAAATAAAATCGATGTTTAGATTAGAAATGATTTTGAAACGAATTTATTAATGTTTTGATGTTTTTATTTTAAAAATTAGGAAGAAAACTTAATATAAAATTTTCTGTTTAATGTATAAATTGTCAAAACAAAAAATCCAATTCAAAATTGATTTTGGTATAAAATCAATTCTTTAATTCTTTTAGTATAACATGATTGGTTGATTTTAGACGACTCAATGGAAAGTCAAGCACACTTGCTTTGTCAAATTTTCTGTGTTCGGTTGTGTCTATGCAATATGTATTGAGTTGTGACACGATTTTTTTTTTTACCTGCTGTGCAGAATTTGCGTGTTTTAATTTCTTGTCTTCAATTGAAAACTCATTCTTCCTCTGAGGTTTGGTACATGTATTTTTTCTTAGACTTGCGAATGTTTTTTTTTCTGTTTGAAGCTGAGTTAAATATCATCGTAGAAAATCTTTTACAAATAAAAGTAGTTTTCCAATGAACGAAAATTCTAAAAAACTTAAGGTTTTATAAGTTGACTAGATTTAGAGCCTAAGAGGAAATTTGAAGAAAAACCCAATGGGCCAAACAACATACAATTTGTGCATATGGTGTTACTGCTTTACCTCTTCAATAACCTGCTATTGTATATATTATTATTATTATTATTATTATTATTATGTTGAAAAGGATAGAAGGTTCTGTTTCGAGCATGATGTTAAGAAAAGTTAATTTTTGTCAAATAAATGAGGTGAAAGGTCATGGAATTTTTCTAGCTTAATCAAATAATTTTGAGTTAGAGTTTTGAATACACCAGTGCATTAAATATTTGGAAGAGTTTTGTTACATATGATAATCCTATTCAGTTTGAACAAATTCGTCTTTCGTGAAAAATATTTATGATAAAAGAAAATGTTTGTTTTGTGTTTTACTTTGTATGAATTATATTTTTTCTTAACTTCCATTTTGTTATTTTTGGAGGGGCTACATAATGTTTTATATTTTTCGTCCCGACAGATCATAAGATGTTAATGTACCTATCAGTTTTGAAGTATAATTGGTGAGATTCTTTTGGCATCTATATTTTACTGACACTTTTTGTTGCAATGCAGCTATGACTATGCAGGATATGGAGCATCTACAGGTAAGGTGAGTAAAACTCCAGATAACTTTCTGTGACCCCATCATTCTTTTCTGTCATTTTTTATTGGGCAGTTTACAAATAAAATTTAGAAAAGCCTGAGTTGAGCTCAGAAGTCTAGGTTTGTACACTTGCCCTAAGGTTTGGGAGTGTATACCATGAAATATAATATAAAGAAGCAAGATTGTTCATTCCATTTCAATTCTGTATTTTCTCCAAACCAATCGATCTAACCTGAAATCTTATGTGTGATTATCTCTCAAACTTTGATAGCCATCTGAGTTCAACACATATTATGACATAGAGGCTGTGTATGATTGTTTGAAGAGTGAATATGGCATTAAGCAAGAAGATTTGATTTTGTATGGTCAATCAGTTGGTAGTGGGCCCACAATACATTTGGCTACTAAGTTACCTAATTTGAGAGGTGTTGTTCTTCACAGTGGCATCCTTTCAGGGATAAGGGTCTTATACCCTGTTAAGGTGACATTTTGGTTTGACATATTCAAAGTAAGTTTTGACCATCAGTGTTCTTCATAATTCTTAATCAATAGCAAACTTGCAGTACTTATCATTGAGTTTTGTACTAACAAAGGTCTCTTTATTAATTTCAGAATATAGACAAAATAAGGCACGTTGACTGTCCAGTCTTGGTTATACATGTACGGTTATCTTCCCATCTATTTATTTTTCTTATTAGTTTTACATTATACATGCTTCTTTCAGTGTTCAAAAAAGCTCATTAGTTTCTTTCTTCTGGCTCCTATCCTGAAGAGATCTCCCTTTTACTTTTTTGGGTATATGAAGATATTGTTCTATATAGAATTTCTTAATTTGCTATCTTTATCAACTAGGTTGCTATCTTTATCAACTAAGTATGAAATCATTTTGATTGTTTTGTGTTGTATTTAATGAAATTGCAAATGTCCTGTATTGGAAAGTGATAAAGCACACTCATACAATAAGAGCCCATTGTACAAAGTACACATAAGATAAGGCCAACTAGACCCAGCATTTATAGTAGTCATCACTATCATTTTAACAAAATTTGAGCTGGAAAATTAGATGTTACGGTCTCTGATTTGTGTCACTTTTCATGATTTCATTAGACTATACAAACACCTTAACTTTGATGAAATAATCCACACTTTCTCATGCTAATAGTAGGTTTGTTTGTCTGCTTTTGTATTATGGGCAGGGAACTAATGATGAAATCGTTGACTGGTCCCATGGAAAAAGATTGTGGGAACTTTCCAAGGAAAAATATGACCCTTTGTGGGTTAAGGGTGGGGGTCATTGCAACCTTGAGGCTTTCCCAGAGTACATCAAGCACTTGCGCAAGTTCCTAAATGCCATGGAGAAACTCTCAATCACAGGAGAGACAAACAAACAACCCACTCATGATCCTAGTGATACTGAAGAAGAACACAAACATAACAAATGTTTAAGATTTGGTTTAAGATAGCTTTATCTATTTGAGGTTTTACACGTAGGAAAACAGAACCGTGCTTTGTTTGAAGGTTGAGACCAACACTACTTTCACTCAGGTTCAAGATTTAGAAGTTAGTCTATTTCTTAGGAATTGAGGGATGTCTTTGATCAAAATCCTGCTGAAATGACCATTTCTTGGATGGAGAAAACTCGCAAGTGGTGTTCAGGGCGTGTCCAATTTGGCCTAAGGCGAAATTTACATTTAAATTTAAATTTATTATTTTATTTATTAATCAAAATTTAATACGTAAATTTTTATAGTATTTTATTTTAGTATATAAAATAAAAAATTTAACTAACCTATTTTTAACGTGGGTAATGTTATATAACATTTAAATAATTAGTTTTAATTTTTTCAATAATAGTTGGAGTTACACATGCCATTAATAATATTTTAGAAGCACGCATATTTAAAAAATAATCTTTTAATATAATGTAATACTTTAACTATAGTTTAATTTTTTTAAGTATGCACTTTTGTAATATTTTTATTTTTAAAAATGAATGAAGATTTTTTTAATTTATTTTCATCTAATTTTTTTAATTTTTATAAATTAAATAAATAATTAAACATGATTTTATATTTGAAAATGTATTTAAATTGACTTCCAAATAAAGCTGTGCATTTAAATATAAAATGGCTGATATAAAGAATTTTATAATTATATGTATAATCTTGACATCAACATTTGCACTAAATATTTTTTTCTTCATATATATCAATTCTAGATTCTTCATTAAATTTAAACTCTATTAGATTATTTTTAAAAATAAATTACCAAGAAGGTGCAGTATGAGACAAAATTACATGACAAGAGTGAATTACTAGTGAATTACTAACGTCCGTTTATTAGGCGTCACCTTAAGTGACACATTAAGTATTAGTCATTTTTAACTTTCTACACCAGTTATAATCCTACGTGTTCTAGAAAAATCATGTTTTATATTGAGAACGAAAGTATAATAGAAAACGCTTTCATGTAAAAGAAATGAAAACTAAAATTTATAGCATGAGAATCTATATAAAATATAAAATACAAACATAAACGAATTATTTAAGGAAAAATTATTTTAATGGCAATTGAAATTCTTAAAAATTAATATGATATTATTTTAATTATTAGTTACAAATATCTTATTATGTTAACATTAATGAAAAAATTAAGCATTAATTAAAATAAGTAAGGAAACAAGAATCTCGTGATAGGATAATTAATAATATTTAATTTGATTTGATAGAGAAACTCATTATATGACGCAAAAAGAGGAAAATATTTTTTTTGAAAGAGAAAAGAAGAAACTATTCAAGAAAAGGAACTAAAATTTATAATACAGAAATTTATGTAAATATAAATTAAATACAATATGCGTTATTATAAATTAAATTTTTTTATTGATGATTTATAAATATTTCATTATATTTTATATTAATCAGAGAAATTTAAACATTAACTAAAAAAATGAGAAATATAAAAATTTCCGAAAGTAACGTGCGTAAATTAATAATATACGAGTAAACTATGCTTTCATCCTAAGGGGATGTTTGGTAGGGGGACATTTTCAGTTTTTTTGGGAATGTTAGATTGAGAATCTTTATTTCCCATATTTATTATCAATTTTAAAAAATAATATTTTTGAGAAACAATGTTTTTAAGCTAAGAAAATTTTCACACAAGGAGAAGTTCAAATTTTACTTCTCATGAGTTAAAATTATCTTTTACTACATTAAAAATATCATATGTATTAAATTAATTAAAGTAATAGATAAAATATCATATAACTCTTTGTTTTTTATGAAATTTATTTAAATATTTTTAAAAATATTTATAATCAATCAAACATATTTTATTTACTCTGAGAATCATAATTTTCAAGATTTATGATTTTTAGACATGAAATAATTATTCTCTAATAAATGCCCTCTAAGTGTAATGATGACCTATTTTCTCTTAGTCGAAGTTGGCTAAAATATAGCCCTGACTAATGTCAGACAAAAAATCCTACCCAACATCAGTTGTAAAATAGTTTTGGCTGATGTTGGCTAAAAAATAGCTCTAACCGATGTCAACCGAAAAAATTCTAGTGGATGTCGACTGTAAGAACCTAGTCGATGTCGACGAAAAATAGTCATGTCCGATGTCGGTCAAAAATATCTAGCTGGTGTTAGCAGAAAAAACCCTAGCCAACATCAACCAAAAAACCTAGCTAATGTGGTTAAGAAATAGCTCTAGCTGATGTCAGCTAGAAAATTCTAGTCGATGTCAGCAAAAAAATCCTAACCGACGTCAACTAAGAAAATCTAGTTGACATTAGCCCTAGTCAATATTGGCTAAAAAATAGCTGACCTCGACTGAAAAACCCAAGCAGATGTCTATTCAAAAGTTAGTCATGACCGATGTCAGTAAAAAAAATCTAGCCAACGTCAGCCAAAAACATCATTGGTTAACATCAACTGAAAAAACTTGGATGACAACGGCCAAAAAAATCCTTGGCCGACATTAGCAAAAATTTCCCATGGCTGATGCCACTTAGAAAATAACCCTAACTAACATCATCTAAAAGAAATTTTGGCCAATATCAGCAAAAAATAGCTTTGGTTGACATCATACAAAAAAATTCTAAGCTAAAAAACCTCAGCCAATGTCAGTGAAAAACAACTTATGTCGATGTCGACCATAAAAACTTTGGTCACTCATAGTTATGAGTGTTGAGCGAGAAAGAGTCGCAAGGAAGAACGTGAGTTAGAGTGAGCATCTTCAAAAAAAAAAATTTCAAATTCTATATTTTTTTTGAGAGAATTTGAAATCCCACTGTTTTATTCAATCAAAATGATTCATAAAAATACCAAAAATTAAATCTCCTTTCAAATACTGTATCCAAACAAACTATTTTATCATGAATCATTTTAAATTCCTTAAAAAAATGAATTTCTCTATTGAATTTCTCCATCCAAACACATTATTATTGAAATTTATTTTCAATTTATTGTATGGATGATTTCATAAGGAGTTCGATTAATTTTACGTCACCAATGAAATCAGAATAATGGGAAATCTTAGAAATAGTTATTTTATATACGGAAAAGTGATCTCCAACAAAAATAATATATCTATCTATCTATCTATCACTACTAGAATTTATAGATTTAACATCACACGATTAACATCGGTTATTGAAAAAACCGATGTTAACAAAAGCTTGGTGGCATTTTCATAAATAATTTGAGTTAAGTAACATTGGTTTTTTCAAAACCGATGTTAACTAGTTGACGTTAACATCGGTTTTTGGGAAAATTGATGTTAACATCAACTGGTTAACATCGGTTTTGAAAAAACCCGATGTTAACATGATTCGTTAACATTGGTTTTTAATAAAACTGATGTTAACCAGTTTATGTTAACATTGGTTTTATTTAAAAAACCGATGTTGTGTTACACATAAATTAAAACCAAAACCCATTCCCCCCCCCCCTCCGCACGCTCAGTCTCGTAAAGAAAGCCTTTCTCTTCTCCCTCACCCGCAAGAGTTATCACCATTGTTTGTGACCTGTGACTGCCGTCGGGATTTGTGACTATCGTGAGGTTGAGCATCCTCCGTTGGAGTTTGAGCATCCTCTGTTGAGGTATGTGTTTTCTTCTTTTGTCATTTTTGTGAGCTTTTGCAAGCTTGTTTTTTTTTTTTTCAATAAATGCTTTTATGTCACTGGGTCTTTGCAAGCTTGTTTTTTTTTCTAATAAATTTGTGCAGTTTCAAACTAATCAGACTTGCCTAATAATCCTGCACTGTTTTGTGATATGATATCAATAGTTGAACTTGCTACCATGACTACAAGTGAGTGTGAGTTTTGGTGCTTATATAGATTAAAAAGTGAGACTTACAGGGGGAAAACCTGATGCTATATTGGTTTGTTAATAGGTGGTTTGAACTGAGTGGATAAAAACTTTAGCTAGTTATGGTAGGATAAAAATATTTTATCAGAGGAAGGGATTTGAAGTGAGAAATTAACTAGCAAAATCTATTCTAGTCACCCCTTATATTCTTCACTCTCAGCATTCGTCGCCAGCTAAGGGATAGACCCTTGGTGGTTTTAAATGAATCATTTCTGCAAGTCAATATCTTATTATAATGCATACCTCCAAATATTTACCCATGATTGTTGATAATCTGTGTTGGCTTTGCTTACTAAGCTATGGATGATGGATTTGATAGAATCTTTCTACGGTGAGGTCAAAGGTATGTTGTGAAATTTCAGAGGGTATTAGAAGGCCATGAACTACTGTGGTTCATAATACTTAATTCCAGTCCAAATATTTTGGAGTATGGCCATGAACTGCTGTGGTTCATAATACTTAATTCCAGTCCTAATAGTTTAAAAAATTAAAATGACTAACATCATTTCAGGACAGAAGACTGGTGGACAATATTTAGTTGGTGGACTTGATTGTACAGTGCATAGAAATTTCTTTGGCAGCCATGTAAATGCATGTGCTGTGTGTAACGACTTGCCTCGTCGCTACGGTATCCACACTCTAATATTCGATAATTTCAATTTTTATAAAAAGAACTCCCTTAATTTTTGCTTATGAAAATAGAAGTGATTTTGTCACCACATAAATTCATCCAACAACACGCCATTACTTAAGTGAATATGCATAATTACATAGAAACAATAATTTAGTACATGTCATACACATAACGAAAATTAAAATCTGTTCATAGATATAATTAAAATCCCAGTTTTACATCTTTAACTCAACAAAATAAAACTTAAAAACCTTTGTCTCTATCTCTCTCTCAGGTGGCAGACCGGATATATCCTCAGGAAACACTTTCGGAAACTCTCTAACAACAGGGAGGTCACACATAGAAACCTTTGTCTCTACTTCCAAGCTAGACAAGATCATGTATACTTGACCATCTTCCTTTAAAGATGTCACAACTTGGTTGGCAGAGATAAACATCATATCCTTACTCACTCCAGAATCATCAAACACCACACTTTTATCAAAACAGTTCAACAAGACATTATTGGAAGATAACCAGTCCATACCAAGAATAACATCAATTTGGCTCAAAGGCAAACAAATCAAATCAATCAAGAATGTTCTACCAGAAATCTCCATAGGACAATTCAAACACACATAAGAAGTTAACACAGAACCACTAGTAGGGGTCTCTACCACTAGATCTTTATTTAAGGAAAACACAAAAAGCTTAAGTTTTCCTACACACAAACAAAGAACCACACAACAATCACAACCATCACAAATTCCTACTCAGTTACTCTTGAGAGTTGATGACTCAAGACATTAACACCCACTTTCCATCATTTGCATTTTCTGATCGCTTGCCATATCATTCCATTGCCCTTCACAAATTATACAGGTGGCCAGTCTGATAATCCGTGACCCGGCATTGAAATTCATGGTATAGCAGACATCAAAAAAACAAATTCAATATAACTACAACAATCAAATCTCTATAGCTCGTAGGAACTCAACTAGTGAGTAAGTGCTAATAGCAAACAATGAACATCAAACATCATCAAACAACCAACACCAAGCATTCAACAAAACAACCAGAGAATGCACATAAAAACATAGCAGACTCACAACTCACTAGCCGAAAGGTTCGACCTGCTCTGATACCACTAAATGTAACGACCCGCCTTGTCGCTACGGTATCCACACTCTAATATTCGATAATTTCAATTTTTATAAAAAGAACTCCCTTAATTTTTGCTTATGAAAATAGAAGTGATTTTGTCACAACATAAATTCATCCAACAACACACCATTACTTAAGTGAATATGCATAATTACATAGAAACAATAATTCGGTACATGTCATACACATAACGAAAATTAAAATCTGTTCATAGATATAATTAAAATCCCAGTTTTACATCTTTAACTCAACAAAATAAAACTTAAAAACCAACTACGGAGGAGTTGATTACAAAACACAACTCTCTCCCAAAATAACGCCAACGTCATCACGTCGGCTCGGCGGCTCCTCACCAGAATCTTACTCCCTGCACCCTACCACTGTAATTCTGCTCCCACGAACAAGGTTCGTGATCATCATAGGTATCAACCACACGATACAAAATTGCAAGGGTGAGTTCATTATAAAAAGAACCAATACCAATTCCAAATAACCACAATTAGCAAGGAACATAGGCAAACATGATGAGCATACACAACAATCATTATTCAACACTCATATCCAACAAATATTCATCATCCACATCCAACAATTACTCATCATCCATCCATGGACCCAATCAAGACTGCACAGAATGATGCATGCACCTGGCTCAACACTCAAATGCAATGTGGTACGTACCAACAACAACCAAATATCAGGAAATAGCCTAAGCGTGTCCACACGACACTCTCACTTAGGGAACTGTGCTGAGTTTGTCGAGACCACCCGGTTGTGCACGTAACATCCCCCCTCCCATAGGTGATCAGCCTAGGAGCCCAAAGGTGTTCCCTACCAGGTGACAGCCCCCTAGTACAAAGTACACTTGGCCACAGTTACTCTATTTCCCGTGTCGTATGAGCTATGATCACGGCCAAAAGTAAGTGCCAAAGACCATGGACCAATTAAAGCGCCTAAGCATCCCCTCATAAATGCTTAGATTCTCTAACCACGCTACTTACCCACGTCTGGGCCATCCGACAAGGTCAATGCACTCTACCCCCTATGACATACACTCTATACGATGTATGATCATGGCCAAAAGCTAGTGCCAAAGACACTGGAAGGTCAGTGCACAGTGCCCCCCACGAACATACACAACATCCAACGTATGAACGCAGCCAAAAGCTAGTGCCAAAGACCCTGGAAGGTTAGTGCATAGTGCCCCCCACGAACATACACAACATGCAGGGTGTTACAGTGCCCCCCACAAACATCAAACATAATTACTAATAATATATATATAAGGGTGTTACACTATGCATTTTAAGCTATAATATATTCTGAAACAAACTGTTGAAAAACATTTACCATTTGTATCATTATAATTAATAAGATCCATGGATTTCTATGAATGTAAATATAGTATGTGATGCACAAAGCTACATGAAATTAGTGAAAAGAATAATATACTTGGTTTGAGGAACAATTTTTTTTGTGCACTTTGATAATTTGGATAACATTTAACTAAAATACATACTTATTTAGATTCAAAGCTTTGAGGTAGAGCTTTCAAGGCCAGAGCTTGTCTCCAAGGAAAGAGGTCCTGAAACATTTTGTGGAATTTTTATTTGTGCCCCTGCAATTCTTGAAGCATGGCCAAAAGTTCAAGTGCTGGCTGATTATCCTGTACCTTCTAGCATATTGTTGAGTTTTGATTCCTCTATTGAAGACCAAACGGTTAGTTAATAACATAGTTGTCTATAGGATGCTTTCAGCTTTCCTTCTTATGAATATAAGAAAAAAAATAAGAGTGCTATGTGTGTGATTTTCTAACTTTTGACTAAATTGGAAATACGTGACTGACTCAATAATAATTTGAAACCAACTTTCAGCTTTCAGCTTTCCTTCTAGTAGCTTGTTATTCACCAACGTTAAACTTTAACGCTAACACAATCTTATAAAATGTTAGCTTAATAATAATTTGAAACCTTTTACTTTGAGAGACAGTGGCAACGATGCTTTGAAATTGATCCTCTCAGTTTGAGGATACACTGCTTGCTAGTTGTGGAAATTAATCAGCTTTACTACAATGTCTTGTCCCCCCCCCCCCCTCCATTGTTAATTTCAGCCCTAACTTAATTCCAGTTCCTAATATTTACCCATCATTGTTGATAATCTGTGTTGTTTCTTGCAGGAAGTAGCTGTAGAGGTGGTTCAAAAGTTGCAACCACGTGAAGCATCAACAATGTTTATTGAGGTGAAATCTGAAAACCATTTTATCGCATTTTGTTTTGGATTGCTTAGCCTGAAACCTTGTTAGCTGTTACTATAGTTTTTTTTTTTTGCTGAAATGTTTGATGTTCTAGTCTAGTAGGCATGCCAATATTTTGTATTTAAATTTAGAATCAATTTTAGGCATTTTTCTTTTCTTATATGTACGAAAGTTCTTTGGCAGCAACAATAACAACTTCCTTGGTGATACCAAACTCCTTGTATATTTTTCCTGCTGGAGCACTTGCTCTAAATTGATCAATGCCTATGGCCTTTCCTTTGCTTCCAAAAATCTTGTGCCTGAGTTAATTACCTCTATTTGTTGCTAGCAATTGCCCCTGCCTAGTGATAAATTTGATACCAATTTCCTCAACAACACCCTAAAAATGGACACAAAAAAAAAGAAAAATGTTACAACTTCTGCTATCTTGGCCCTGAAAGCCGAACAGTAGAAAAATTGGCTTCACTGTTACAATCTGATGGCCCTGATGTGGAAGAAATGACTTCCAAGATTATTTTGATGATGCCAAAGAATCAAGAGTTAAGCAAGTTCCAAAGAATCAGGAGTCAAAAAGCTTCAAGAATCAAGTTTCAAAGATTCAAGATTCAAAGAATCAAGATTCAAGAATAATCAAGATCAAGATTCAAGACTCAAGATTCAAGAATCAAGAGAAGACTCAATCAAGATAAGTACTAAAAAAGTTTTTCAAAACATTGAGTAGCACAAGAATTTTTCACAAAATCTTTTACCAAAGAGTTTTACTCTCTGGTAATCGATTACCAGAAGGTAGTAATCGATTACCAATAGCCAACATTGTTTTCAAAACTGATTTACAAAGTTGTAATCAATTACCATAATCATGTAATCGATTACCAATGTTTTAAAATGTTAGATTTCAAATTTCAAGAGTCACAACTAGTGATAAAACATGTTTTAAACTTGTGTAATCGATTACACAATACTTTTTCTTCATTCACTTCTCCCTCTTGCCAAAAGAATCGAAGCACTAACCACCTGAGTTCTTTTGTGTCTCCCTTCTCCATCTTCCAAGAGAATTCAAAGGACTAACCGCTGAGAATTATTTTGATTCTTCCCTTCCCCTTAAACAAAAGATTTCAAAGGACTAACCACCTGAGATATCTTTTGTTTCCCCTTACAAAGATTCAAAGGACTAACCACCTGAGAATTCTTTGTCCTAACACATTGGAGGGTACATCCTTTGTGGTACAAGTAGAGGGTACATTTACTTGGGTTGTTATACTGAGAACAAGAGAGGGTACATCTCTTGTGGATCAGTTCAAGTGGAGGGTACATCCACTTGGTTGTTCAAAGAGAACAAGGAAGGGTACATCCCTTGTGGATCTTTGGCTTGTAAAGGATTTTACAAGGTTGAAAGAAATCTCAAGAACCGTTGGTTGCTTGGGGACTGGATGTAGGTACGGGTTGTTGCCGAACCAGTATAAATCTTGTGTATGTCTTCTTCTTCCCTACACTCTTTAATTTCCACTGTGTACTTTTAATTGCCGCTTTTACTTTTGGTTAAGTTTCTGTTTCTGTTCTTTACTTTCTTAACTTTTTAGTAAAAGCCTAGTTGAATCTAGTAACATTAAGAAGGATAAATGTTTAATTAGTCAGGACACATTAATAATTAATTAAACCCCCCTTCTTAATTATTCCGAGGCCACTTGATCCAACACCTGAATAAGTGCCAACCTCACTAGTTGAATAAAACCGAGAACCTAGGACAAAAGAAGTTGGTGGCTTATGAACAGTGCATAGACCCTCTAACATTTGGACAACTTGGGTCATCGAAGGCCTAAGAGACATGTCTTCCTGTATGCACCATAATGCAACATTCACAACAATGAGAACCCTTTGATCTTTTTCATAAGTTTCCACCTTTGAGTCAAGAATCTCTGTCACATTCCCTTCTTCCACCATCTTAAAAGAAAAAAATGGGAAATAGGATTTCTCTGAAGTTTCACTAGGATCATAGTTTTTCCTCCCCCCAATGATCTCTAGCAACACCATACCATAGCTATAAACATCATTTTTCTCTGATATGGCACAGTTTGTGATCCACTCAGGTGCAAGATACCCTCTAGTGCCTCTAAGTGTTGTGAAAACATGTCTTTGTTCACGTTTCATGAGCTTAGCCAAACCAAAATTAGAAACCTTAACCCTGAAATTATCATCTAGGAGCACGTTTTCTGGTTTAAAGTCACAATGAATAATGTTTGAGTCACAATCTTCATGTAGATAAGCAAGTCCTTTTGCTATTCCAAGTGCTATGTTATACCTTGTATCCCAATCCAACTGAAATTCCTTTGTTCTTGTTGAATATCCATTTATCCAATGAACCATTAGCCATGTACTCATAAGCAACAAGTCTATATATCATAGAAGTTTGTCTTCAGGATGCAAGCTTGCCATTACATGGGCTGATCCACTTTGTCTAATATCTTCCTCATTAAAATTTGTAACTTTTCTTCCTTCGTGCACAATAGCATGTTCTAGTCCTAGTCTAGAAGCTATGTGTTTCACTCCCATGACGTCATCCTCTGAGACCAGTTTCATCTATATATTTGCATCATTTTTGACATTTTCCAAAGCTAATTTTATGGATTGAAGACTAGTAGTGCATTTGAGACCTATCAATCCTAACAAGATCAGTTCTTCTTGCTGAAGTTGTTCTCCATCTCTTTGTGTATAAGCAAAAGCAATTGGCTTAAGGTCAGCATCCCCCATTTGTTGAATCACCTGGCCAACTTTGAACTTCTTATTTTCCATGGCATGTGTGGCGTTTAAACAAATTAGTTTTACACATGAAATTAAAAATAAAAAAGGAACCTTCGAGTGGCTTTTTTAATTGTTTAAAATTTGGTATTACTTGGAGATGGTTATAACTTGAACTGCTCTCTGACCATGAATTGTATGTGTCTAATAAAATGTATTCAAGTAAATTAATTAGTTTCCTAAGATTTTAAATGCATGGTAAATGGGTTGATAGCAACACCGGTGTGCGCACTGATGATGTAGGATTTACGTTGGTAGACCTAAAGAAACTAGCTTACCACAATGACCCTTTCATCATGGTAGAACAAGCTAAATAGGTATTTTATGTGCAAGACCTTTGTGATGAAAGGTGGTCCGTGGTTCTGCACGGGAAAACAATTGGTGTTAATGTAGAAGATGATAATTCATACATTGACACTTATTTTAGTCCTTTGTCCATACAATGACTCCTAACATCATCGGAGAAGAAGAAGCTGACGACGTTCATGCTAATCGTAATGATCATGATGAAGGAGAATTAATTAACATCGTCTAATGTAATTTTCTAATTATGTATTTCATTTCGGTACATTCATTTACATAATTGATTTAGTTTTTTTTGATAATGTTAACTAACTCAAGTTTTTTTCTTTACAGGGCCATGGCTACTCCACCTGCCTCGCCTCCTCCTCCTCCTCCTCCTCCTGCAATAGCATCAACGTCTCCGTATACCTTGAAGCGGACATGCAAAGCCACACAGCTACGATCCTTGGCCACTAGACCACCTGGGGCAGAGAGACCAGTGGTCCACATCGATCCTGCGATCGGGAAGGCCGACGGTCCCCACAAGAAGAAATTAAGAACATATTTGGGGATTGTCGCTCGTGATAAGGTTGATGTGACATACGAGACTTGGAAGGAAGTCCCTGCTACTCAGAAGGGTTTGATATGGGAGGATATTCAGGTATTTTAGTGTTCATCTTTCATTTTCTTTATAAGCCAAAATTTATAATTTACTAATAATAAAACCTAATTTATTGTTTGTCAGGCTGAATTTGATATCCCTAAAGCTTCTGATGGTAGGACAAAGAAGAAAGTACTTCAGACTGTCAGCGAGCGGTGGAGACAGTTTAAATTTGGTTTGACGAGGAAATGGGCACTTGCAGCTGATAAGGACAGTGTGGATGACACTGTTCGTGAAAAATACAGCATTAGCAAGGAGAAATTGGCCCAGTTTTGTCAGACCCTCAGAGACCCCTCGTGGGAGGTATGTACTTTGTCATTTTAATTTTTTTCCACTAAAAATTCAGTTCTTATAATACATTGTAGTAATCATTTTCATTAATGTTTGATTTTTGCAGGATGTGTGGAAAAAGGCACAAGCCATCCAAAAGCAAAACACTGCCCCCCACGTGTTGTCTTGTGGGGGTTATGAATATTAAGAATAGAAGCTGATGGCTGAGAAGACTAAGAAAAATCTGGAGGAAGCTGCTCAGTCCAGAAGCACTGAGGGCGTCATTGACCCTCCATCTCCCATCAGACGACACGTGAAGTGGAAGATGGCCCGCACCAAGAAAATTGGGCAGATGACGTCTAAGGCAGCAAAGGAAATTGCTGAGAAGATTGTAAGTCATTTTCAATTAAGAATTGTAATTATCTTTGTTTATTCTGTGAATGACTAAGAAAAATATATGTGTTCTGTACAAGATTCTTTGGAGGAGTAGGCGTCACAGGGTTCGTTTATCCCCCATGGACGTCAGGATGTCCTGACTGCTGCCATTGGGCGACCAGAACACCCTGGCCGTGTGTGTGCTGCTGGAGCCGGTGTGACCATAAAGCAATACTTTGGATCGGCTCCACGAACCTCCCGCAGTTCTTCCTCGATGGCTCCCGAAGAACTCGAGCAGCTGACTTAACAAATCAGGGACCAACTGGAGGAGTCGATCACATAAAAAGTGACTCGGCAACTGATGTTATCCTTAAGCCAGATGCAGTCCTAATTTTAATCACAGATGCAATCACAGGGACTTGCAATGCCTCCGAAGCCCGAGGTTGGTCCCTTAACTACTCGTGTCAGCACAAAGGAGAGTTGTGTTGATCCCTCAGGGAACGATCCAGAGACGGGTGACTCAGACAAATACGGGTTGTACATCGAAGAAAATCCTTCCCACCTGGTTGCCCTAGGAAGAGTTTATGAGGGATCCACAAAGGTTCACAACATCCCTTTGTTGCATGGCCAAGTGAAGGTTGGTGTTGAGGAGGTTAAAGATGTAGAGGCTCCCATTCCTGTACCCACCGACGGGGTTAGTTTAGTGGGGCAGGCACTTAACACCTTCCTTGCTTGGCCGACACATTTCGTAAAGCATTTATCAGAACAACTATTTTACTCTGACTATATGTTTCTTTTTCTCAATTGATTTGTTCACTATAATTAAATTATGTTAATTAATTATGTTTGATAAGCAAGTGTTAGTCGTCTTATATGACTAACTTTTGAATAGGAAATTTTTACAAAATGTATATATTTTCCCCAATTTATGGTTCTTTTTGTAGGTGATCGAGGTCGTACCCGAATCAAATAAACATGAAAATGCAGTAACTAGGAAGTGATCCTAGGTCGTTTCCCAACGAGCAGTGATAAACCAAATGTTCATAATACACTTACAGTAATAGTAACGATTTGGGGGGGGGGGGTTGTTTGTTTTGTGATTTAAAGGACAGAACAAGTAAACTGGAATACGAAACTACTAATATTAAAAATGGGTTGTTTCCTCTGATTCAGAAGCCATTCTCTTATCCTGGGTTATGGAGAATTCGTCCCTAACAGTTAACCACTTAATCCAACCCTATTTCAATTTACTAAGCAAAAATCAACTTAGGGTTATCAATACGTGATTAGGCAACACATACACCAGTTAGCCCTTCGTCCATTAAGCATGAACGCAAGTTAGGCTCAGAGGCAATTAATCGAACACGAAGCGTGCATTGATTAATGTTCACGAATTTGGGTTAACAGGTGAAGGGGAAACTGCTAGGAAGCCACATTATGAACGAAACCTCAAAGAGAGTTAGGCTTTGTCCTAAAAAGGAAACAACACCAGAAAATCTAGCCTTCCATAGATTCAAACAGAAAACGCAAATGAAACTAAAAGCAGAAACATAAATGAAAGTAGAAGAAGAAACAAGAACGAAATTGTTATTAGAAGCAGAAAATGGAAAATTGCATTAAGAACGAAACAGTAGCATTCAAGCAGAAAAACGTAAAACCTAAACAAAGCTCTGAATAATGAATAACATAACAGAATGCCTTGCACGAATCCCAAGGCTACTATTTAAAAAGAGTCACTCAAAGTCACTGGGCCTTATTACAATGCTCTGGCCCAAAACGAAATAAACACTGAACCACATAAAATAAAATTGCGAATTTTCCTAATTAGAAATTAACTAAGGTAAGCGCTGCTTTATTTGCCCTCTTCAAGTCCACAACCAAAATCCGGATTAAGCCCAATGTTTCATTAATTCCTGAAATTAGATTAAAAACATCAAATTAGCTAAATGAGCCCAAATAATAAAACTGCCTAATTAATTGACAATTAAGACTAATCAGTAATTAAAATGGTGCTAAGAGGGTTTAGAAAATAGAAGAAAATGATGGCACATCAGTAGGATTGTAAATAAATTTTGGTTTGTTTTTATTTGTGCTCAGTAGAAGCCTTGTGTATGGAATTAATGTCAATTTCTCTTTAATTTCAGGAAAAAAAGAGTTATTTTGAAGAAGTGCTAAAGTTGATGTCTCGCTAAGCGAGCTCAATGCGCTTAGCGAGTGTCATCCACTAAGCGAGGCATCAACACGCTTAGCGGATAGGAGGAATCTGGAAGGGAACCTGTCAGGCAAGCACGCGCTCAACACGTCATCAGCTTTCTCAGCGAGTCATTTGTCACCTTCCAGGCTTAGCACAAGTTTGGCGTTGAGCAAAAATTCACTTACTCGCGCTAAGCGCGATGTCAAGGTCAGTGAGCCCTTTTTAAGCCTGGAATAGTAGAAAGAGAGACAGAGTGTTGAATAGCCGTAAGAGCTTGAAGAGTGAAATACACAGAGGCAAAGAACAGAGCAAAGAAGCCAAGTTTTGATATATTAGGAAGATTTGTGAGTTTTTGAGTGATTGTGAGATTCCTAGAGGTGGAGGAGACATCCCCATTCCTTTGTAAGCAAGCAATTTCTCTTAATCCCTCTTCTTCATTTTAAAAGGAGCTTCCTTTCTATGGAAGGCTAAATCCTCAGTTGGGGATTCTTGCTGAGTAATTGATGAAAACTTTTTACCTATCTAATTAAGGTTGTTCTATGTGTTCATTGTTTCTATCAGTACTTTATTATTGCATGCTTGTGGCTTGATCACCCATATGTGTGTACTATTAGGGGCTTTAGCATTGAAAGATGTATTGTCTCCTTAGAACTTGATAGAGCAAGATTACGTTACTGTATGTCTAGACACGGAGTGCAGTAATTTAGTTTTTATTATGTTGTGATCATAAAGCTGTTCAATTAAGCTAAGTTCAACAAGAGACATCTGCGAACGAAGTTCAATTAGAATTAGGCTAAACTCACGAGACATCGGTGTTTAGTACTTGAGCCTTCAGCATAGAACACATAAACATCTTTAATTAGAGAAACATCCTTAATTACATCAATTTGCTCAGTAAGAGGACCCAACGCCTTTAGATATCTATTTTCACACTTACTTGCTCATGTTTATTGCTTTGTAATTAGAATAGACCATACTTTTACTTTCATTCACAATCATGATTTCTGTTTGCAAATGCCTACTTATTGAAAAAACCTTTACCAAATGAACAAGTTCCCTGGGTTCGATACTCGGTTCACACCGTTTTAATTATTTACTTGACTACCCGGTGCACTTGCTGGTAGATTTCGCATCCACACAAACAAGTAGTATCCCAGAGTGCGAACAAGTATTTTGGCGTCGTTGCCGGGGAACTTTTTCCATCTAGAAAGTTTAGTTCAGTTTGAAGGCATTAATTCATTATTCTTTGATTTATTAATTTTTTTTTGTTAATATTTGTTTAGTTCAAAATTTATTTTCTTCTTGAATTGGTTAACTGTTGTTCCTGTTAGTGTTTGCATGCGTAGATCTTCTGCAAGTGAATTGGTTCCATTGGATTTATAAATTGAAGCAACCTTTAGAAGAAACAACACAGATTGATAAAAAAGCTTTTGCACGATAGAACAGTAGCATCAATCCTTGAAGAGGCTCACTTTTCTGAGTCATCATCTTCTAATTCACCTACATCCAAGGAATCTCAAACAGCTGAATTCGAAGCCGAAGTCATGGCTGAAGAGCAACCTCGACAAGTGACCCTGAAAGATTACTCAAGTACATCAGTGCCACAGTTCTTTAATAGCATTGCTCAGTCGGAGGTTCAAGCATAGAATATAACCTATCCACATTCATTAATTCAGTTGATTCAGAACAATTTGTTTCATGATTTTCCAAATGAAGACCCATATTCACATCTAGCCACTTATATTGAGATTTGTAACACTGTCAGACTAGCTGGCGTGCCTGAGGATGCTGTTAGATTGAGCTTGCTTTAATTTTCCTTGTTTGGAGAGGCAAAAAGATGGCTCCATTCATTTAAAGGTAATAGTCTTAAGACTTGGGATGAATTGGTTGAAAAATTATTGAAGAAATACTTCCCAGAGTCCAAGACTGCTGAAGGAAAAACTGCCATCTCATCCTTTCATCAATTTCCAGACGAGTCCTTGAGTGAGGCTTTGGAAAGATTTCATGGGTTACCAAGAAAGACGCCTACTCATGGATTTTCAGAACCAATCTAGCTCAATATTTTCATTGACGGGTTAAGGCCAAAATCCAAGCAGCTCTTAGATGCTTCTGCAGGGGAAAAAATAAAATTGAAGACCCCAGAAGAAGCCATGGAATAGATTGAGAATATGGCTGCTAGTGACCACACAATCTTGCGTGATAGAGCACACATCCCAACCAAAAGAAGCTTGTTGGAGCTCACATCACAAGATGATTTGTTGGCACAAAACAAGTTGCTATCCAAGCAACTTGAAGCATTAACAGAAACACTAAGTAAGTTGCCAACCAAATTGCATGCTGGACAACCTTCACCCTCTTCTGTTTTGTAGGTTATAGGTTGTGTTATATATGGTGGAGCACATGATTCTGGCTGCTGCATTCCCACAGAAGATACAACACATGAAGTGAACTACATGGGGAACCAGCCAAGACCAAACTTTAATGCAGGTGGATATTCTGGATTTCAACATGGCCAACAATATAATCAGCAACATGTACAATGGAGAACTCACCCTGGAAATCAGTTCAATAAAGACCAGGGTGGGCCATCTAACAGGCCACAGCAACAAGGGCCTAGTCTCTATGACAGAACGACGAAGCGGGAAGAGACTCTTGCTCAGTTCATGCAAGTATCCATGTCCAATCAAAAGAGCACAACACAAAGAAGAATCCTAAGGAGGAGTGCAAGGTTGTTATGACTAGAAGCAAAATGGTGAGCATGAATGAAGGTGAGAAGAGGATAAGTGAAGAAAAACAATAGCTGGTGACTGAACTAGAAATTGACCCAGTGGTGGAACCTTTGAGTGAGACTGAGGAAGAAGTGGAAGCAGAAGATGATCAATAGAAGGAGACACCAATAATTGTGAGTGAAAAGAAATAAGTGAGAAGGAAAAGAAAGAAAAAGAAAAAGAAAGAGAAAAAGAAAAAGGAAATGAAAAAATGAAAAAGAAAAAGAGAATGAGAGAAAAGAAGGGAAGAAAAAGACCAAGGGTGAGCTGGCTAGAGAAAAGAGAAAGGAGGCAAGTCCAAGCAAAAGGGAGGAGGTGCCATATCCATTGGTACCAACAAAGAAAGACAAGGAACGACATCTGGCTCGTTTCCTTGATATCTTCAAGAAATTGGAGATTACTATGCCGTTTGGAGAAGCTCTTCAACAAATGTCATTGTACTGTAAGTTTTTAAAAGATATGCTCACATGGAAGAATAAGTACATTCACAGTGAAAACATCATTGTGGAAGGAAACTGCAGTGTTGTAATTCAGAGGATTCTTCCACCTAAGCACAATGATCCTAAAAGTGTGACTATTTCGTGTTCAATTGGTGAAGTTTTTGTTGGCAAGGCTCTTATTGATTTGGGGGCCAATATTAATTTGATGCTGCTTTCCATGTGCCAGAGGCTTGGAGAGTTGGAGATAATGCCGATTAGGATGACTTTACAGTTAGCAGATCGCTCCATCACCATACCTTATGGAGTGATAAAAGATGTTTTGGTTCGGGTCAAACACCTTATCTTTCCTGCTGACTTTGTGGTAATGCTGACTTTGTGGTAATGCAAGCTGTGTAGTAGACATGGGAAAGAAGAAGCTAGAAATTGGTATTGAAGACCAAAAGATTAGCTTTGAGCTATTTGATGAAGAAAGGACATTGCTGGACCAGAATATTTGTCTAGAGGTGAAGGAGAGTGAAGAAAAGGTTCTGAAGGAGAGAACCAAGATTGATCTGGGCTGACAAAGACTTTTGTGTCAAGCCAATGACGTTAAAAGAGCACTTACTGGGAGGCAGCCCAACCCTTTTTAATTATGTTTTTCTTGCATTTAGTTAAGTTTGATTGCTAGTGATTGTTTGAATTCAGCATGTTTAGTATTGGAAAAGGGGTTAAAAAGCTTTTGTGAAGTAGTGGACAGAAAAATAACTTGAAAATTTTTATGTTATCCACTCGCTAAGCGCACTATTCATGCTAAGCGCATTGACCCCTGATCATTGGCTGCATGGTCCCGCTAAGCCCAATAAACTCTCTGTCCATTTAATTTTTGGAATTGGGCTAAGCAAGTCATCTCTCTAAGGGCACAAGTCTGGTCTCACAAAGCGTGCTGACACGCTAAGTGCTATTTTCCTCTGTTTGATTAATTTCGAGAATTGGGCTAAGCGAGTACTCTCGCTAAGCCCAATTCCTTCTCTATTTGGAATAGCACTAAGCAAGATGAACGCGCTAAGCGTGGGCCACTACTGCATTCAAGGAGCATTTTATTCGCTAAGCGTGGCCTTGGCCCGTTAAGTGAGAGTTGCAAGATCAATCAGAGCTGCAGAACTCGCCCATTGTGTACCTTCACACTAAGCCCAAAAATTTCTCTGGAATTTCATAATTTTGTATTGGGCTTAGCAAGTAGATCCGCTAAGCGCATGAGCTTTAAAACTCAAACATCATGTTGACTCAATTAGCGAGTCAATGCGCTAAGTGAGTCATTCGAAACTGCCAGCAAATAAGGCAATTGCCTTAGGCAGTTACCATTTTACTTCCTCTGAGCATTTTCTCCCATTCATTGCATTCACCCTCTGCACAGTACTTCAATCTCCCTGCATTGCCTGCATTTTTGCTCCCTTTTCGCACACATATTCAACAGCACATGTAAGCTTCTTAACTATGTTCATTTTATTTCCAAACTTCAAACTTTAGGCTAGTTAACTTAGTAGTGTTAGGTTGAATTTCTGTTAATACTTAGTTCTGTTAGGTTAGTTGTTCATTAGGCTAGAATTAGGGTTTTATTGTGGATACAATGTGCTTGTTTTGATTAGGGTTAGACGACCTAATAAGGGCCTAAGTGGAGGGGTGAAAAGCCGTTGATTTTTCTGGAAATCGCGATGAGCGCGCTAAGCGCCTTGCTGTGCTAAGCGAGTTCATCATTTTTGTTGAACATCTGGATTTCCAGATGAACTCGCTAAGTGCGGCCCTGTCCCGCTAAGCGCATTCATCTTCTCTGATTGAAAGTTCAATTGCTTATGAACTCACTAAGCGCGTCTGTGCACTAAGTGAGTAGTGTGTTCTCAGACACTTAGAAATTTCTGTGTTTTGTTGTGCGCTAAGCATGCCCGTCACGCTAAGCGCAATTATCTCTTTGTTTTTCTTTTTGTTGGAATTGGGCTTAGTGAGCCTGCTTGCTAAGCCAATGTTGTTCAGTAGAGTAGTCGCGCTAAGTGTGCCTTGTCGCGCTAATCGCAAATCCTTATCTGTTTTGAAAATTTGTGGAATTGGGCTTAGCAAATTCTGCATAAAAAATTAGATTTGTGTTCACTCACTAAGCACGTGGCTATCGTGCTTAGTGCATGAGTAGTTTTTCCTAAGGTGCGCTAAGCGAGTCTCTTGCGCTAAGCGCCCGAACTGATTTTCAGTTTTATTTTCTACTTTTCAAATTGAATAATTTGCTGTCTAATCTTGTGTTTTGATTCTTTTGTTTTGTAGATGGCTCCCTGTAAGATAAAAGCCACAGTTACATTGTCCCAGGCCAGTTATGACTCATCCAGATTTGTATCAAGGGATGCGTGGGACCGTTACACAGATAACATCATCGATCAGAACATTCTTTTGAAGAGGAATGTGAAGCTATACATTAATGAGTTTGATGACTTCAAAAGAGAAGTCGAGAGAAGGAACTGGCACAGGGAGCTCACTAATTTTTCTGATGGAAGCATCGATGTGGCAATTGTTAAAGAATTCTATGCAAACCTATATGTCCCTAAGGACAAAGAACAAAAGCAAGTTAGGGTTCAAAGGCACCTGATTAAGTTCGATGCGGACTCCCTCAACACTTTCTTGAAGACTCCAATGGTCTTGGAGCAAGGGGAGAACTTACCTTTTTACTCTAGGTTCTGCAGGTTGAGGCCAGACCCTCAAGAGCTGGCAGGCCGGTTGTGTATCCTAGGAAGGGGATTTGTTCTTAACACCGAGGGCTTGCCGTGAAAGCTCTTGAGGAAGGATCTTACAACTCTAGCGCAGACCTGGAGTATTTTATCTTATTCTAACTTAGCCCCGACTTCACATACCTTTGATCTTAAACTTGATAGGGTTAGGTTAGTTTATGGGCTACTAATGAAGATGGGCATGAACATAGGAGCACTTATATCTGGACATATCTTCTTCATTGCTTAGTCCAACTCCTCGAGGCTTGGATTTCCAGCCCTCATCATTGCCTTATGCAAGGCCTGAGGAGTCACCTCAGATTCTCTTACTTATGAGTCACTCAGCCCAGCCATTAATTTGGCTTATATTAAGAGGAATTACTGGAACTTGGATGACCCTTCGGTCACTTTTCTAGGGACCCAAAAATCCAGGGCTAAAAGATCTGAGGCCCTATCTCCTTCAGCTGCCCTTGCTCCCCCTACTTCTGCTCTCCCATCAGCTCCCACAGCCCCAGTTCTTCCAGGTCCCTCTGCTTAGAGCATAGAGCCTTTCATGTCTATGCTATAGAGCCTGCACCAGGGCTAGCTCCTGATTATGCAGAGCTTGCAAGATGTGGTCTAGCAGGGACCAGTTATGAGCGTGGAGGAGTTTCTGCAGAAGGTTGCCTAGCCAGGAGTCCAACCTTCTCCTTTGGGAGGGGGTGAGGCCTCCACAGCCTAGGAACCTCAACCAGACCAGAAGGATGACTCTTCTGAAGCCACTCCCACTCTACCTGAGCCATTTATTTTTGAGGATGATCCAATGACTGTAGAGGGTACTCAGCAGGCACTCCTGCACTGGACTTAAACGAGGAGGCCATGGATCAAGACCCACCACCACCACAGGACCAGGATCACTAACAGGATTTTTATTTCCCTGCTTTTTAAACAGTTTTAATATTATCTCGTCTTTAGTACATTTTATAATTTAGATTTATGTTTATGTTTCAGTCTTTAAATTTCAGTTTATAGTTTTTATTTTGGTTGATAGCTTGTATAGAGCTTGATTGAACAGTGCACTTATATCATCTAGTGGTTTGATGCTTGGTTTTGAAATTCATTGTTTGTTGATTGGTTTGAAGTGATCGATTGCGTGATTTGAGTGAATTGGAATGCGTAAATCATATGTTTTGAATTAGTGTGCAGTGATTAGAAGAGAAAGAACATGGATTAGGATCATGACTAAAAATGTTAGTCAGTTTGACAGATTGATTGTGAAGGTACTCATTAGGCACAACCCGGTGAGAGTGTGATCTTTAATTGTGAGAGAACGACTAACATTGAGTAATTATTTTTGCATGAATCTCTGAGTATGGAATGAATGCATGAAATTGAAGATGATGAAGGCTATGTTTTGATTGAAGATAGTCACTTAGCTAAAAAGCTTACCTTATGCATGATTGATTTATCCCTTGCACCCATTTTGAGCTGAAAGTATGATTGTTTGATTGAACCTTGAGCCTGTATAGTTTATCTCCTTCTACCTTTTCTTAGGTTGTAGGAGAGCATCATTCATAAAAGGAAATTTTGGTTCAAAGCAAATTTTCCCAAATTTGGGGGAATTATGGGGTGAAAGCTTGTAATGGTAAGAAAAGAGCAACACACACAGTCATCTAATAAGCAGCAAGTATTTAAAAAAAAACTGTAAGTATAAAGTAAAAGTGTGTGTGCTGCTATTTAAGAAAAAGAAAAGCTAAGTGCGGAAAGGCAAGTAATAGAGCTGGAATAAAAAGAAAAAGGTTGATCTATGGATGAATGCTTTCTTAGAACCTAAGCTTTTGCATCCTAGAAAAACCATGAATTGATTGCAGCCCAGCCTCGTTACAAGCCTAGTAAAGTCCTTCAGATTCAGTTTGTGTGTTCTTGACTGTATGGCATGAGATGAATTGCAAAGATTGAGACTTGTGTTAGTTGTTGATTGTTGAATAAGCCTAAACACTTATGATTGAGTGAAATAGTAGCTGGAGGCTTTGGTTAATGATCCTTCCTTGTTATCTGTCGCTTTTACTAGCTTATTTCAGTTGTGTTCCTTAATAATCTTGTTCATATCTTTGAAAAGCTGTGTGTCTTGTGAGAAGTTGTGATTGAAGCATTGTATGCCATTCATTTCATGTGATTGAATTCTTTGGAGCAAACACCTTGTGAATAACCACTGTGATTTTGTCACTTGAGAACAAGTGAGCTATTCTTTCTTTTCTTGAGGACAAGCAAAACTGTAAATTAGGGGGAGTTTGTTAGTCATCTTATACGACTAACTTTTGTATAGAAAAATTTTACAAAATGTATATATTTTTCCCAATTTATGGTTCTTTTTGTAGGATTGTAAATAAATTTTGCTTTGTTTTTATCTGTGCTCAGTAGAAGCCTTGTGTATGGAATTAATGTCAATTTCTCTTCAATTTCAGGCAAAAAGGAGTTATTTTGAAGAAGTGCTAAAGTTGATGTCTCGCTAAGCGAGCTCAATGCGCTTAGCGAGCATCAACGGCTAAGCCCAGCGCCACCGCAAGCACGCGCTTAGTGCGTCATCAGCTCGCTCAGCGAATCGTTTGTCACCTTCCAGGCTTAGTGCGAGCTTGGCGCTGAGCATAATTTCACTTACTCGCGCTAAGCGTGAGAATGGCGCTAAGTGCTACATCAAGGTCAGTGAGCCCTTTTAAAGCCTAGAATATTAGGAAAAAAAAGAGTGTTGAATAGCCGTAAGAGCTTGAAGAGTGAAATACACTGATCGAGGCCGTACCCGAATCAAATAAACATTAAAATGTAGTAACTAGGAAGTGATCCTAGGTTGTTTTCCAACGAGCAATGATAAACCAAATGTTCATAACAGATAGTAGGAAATAGTAACAAATTGGGGGGCGGGGGGGATTGTTTGCTTTTGTAAATTAAATAGCGAGTAAAATTGAATTAGAAAAATATCAGAATTAAAATACGTTGCTTCCCCTTGATTCACAAGCAAGTCTCTTATCCTAGGTTGCGAGAATTTATCCTTTATCAGTTTAACCACTTAATCCAACCCTAAATTAAATTACTAAGCGAAATTCAACATAAGGCATTCATTATGTGATTAAGCATCACATACACCAATTACTCATAAACGATCATTAAGCATGAACGTAAATTAAGCACAGAGATAATTGATCAAGCACTAAGCATGCATGAATTAAAAGCAACAAATTCAGAGTAATTAGTGAAGAGGAAAAACTGAATAGAATTTAACAGTAATAATAGAACCTCAAAGAGAACTGTGCTTGATCCTCAAGAGAAAACAACGCTGCGGACTTAGCCTTCCATTAATCAAATAGAGAACAAAATTTTATTGATAAAACTAAAAGTCTAAACTAGAATTGTAAAAAAAAAGAAAATAAAAGAGAAAGAGAAGAGAGACTAAAACTGAAAACGAAAAATAGAAGAGAGAGAGGAGAGAGAGAGAGAGAGAGAGAGCAAAAACTAGAACGTTGGTGCTGTTATGTAGTTTTTCAGCCCCAAAGCTTACAAATATGTTTTAAATCCAAGCCCATAAGTAAAATCAAATCAAATCTAGATAAGATAAGATCTAGATGAAATAATATCTAGATGGGATCAAATCTAAATAATATCTAGATAAGATAAGATCTAATTTTGTAGAATAAATTAGTCTGCCCTCTTCAAGTCCGAGCCCAATTCTAGATTCAAGCCCAATGCTTCATTAATTCCTGAAATTAGATTAAAAACATCAAATTAGTTGAATGGGCCCAAATAATAAAACTGCCTAATAAATTTGACAATTAAGACTAATCAGTATTTAAAATGGTGCAAAAAGGGTTAAGAAATAAGAGAAAATAATGACACATCATACACAGAGGCAAAGAAGCCAAGTTTTGATATATTAGGAAGATTTGTGAGTTTTTGAGTGATTGTGAGATTCCTAGAGGTGGAGGAAACATCCCCACTCCTTTTTAAGCAAGCAATTTCTCTTAATTCCTCTTCTTCATTGTAAAAAGGACTTCCTTGCTATGGAAGGCTAAATCCTCAGTTGGGGATTCTTGCTGAGTAGTTAATGTAAACTCTTTCCCTATCTAATTAAGGTTGTTTTATGTGTTCATTGTTTCTATCAGTACTTTATTATTGCATGCTTGTGGCATGATCACCCATATGTGTGTACTGTTAGGGGCTTTAGCATTGAAAGATGTATTGTCTCCTTAGAACTTGATAGAGCAGGATTAGGTTACTGTATGTTTGGACACGGAGTGCAGTAATTTAGTTTTTATTATGCTGTGATCATAAAGTTGTTCAATTAAGCTATGTTCAACAAGAGACATCTGCAAACGAAGTTTAATTTGAATTAGGCTAAACTCACGAGACATCGGTGTTTAGTACTTGAGCCTTCATCATAGAACACATAAACATCATTAATTAGAGAAACATCCTTAATCGCATCAATTGGCTCAGTAAGAGGACCCAACGCCTTTAGATATCTATTTTCACACTTACTTGCTCACGTTTATTGCTTTGTAATTAGAATAGAACATACTTTTACTTTCATTCACAATCATGATTTATGTTTGTAAATTCCTGCTTATTGAACAAACCTTTACCAAATGAACAAGTTCCCTGAGTTTGATACTCGATTCACACCATTTTAATTATTTACTTGATGACCCGATGCACTTGTCGGTAGATTTTGCATCCACCCAAACAAGTAGTATCCCGGAGTGTGAACAGCAGGTAGTTGTGTCTCCAGCAAAACCTCTAGATAGGCCAGATCATGAGGTCGATGATCCCCTATATTTGATGACATTGACCATCGCACAACTTTTTTTGAAGCCTTTCTAGGTTATGTGGGATGCTACCGTGTTCGGGGTGTTTAATCAAGACTTTTCGTTGTACATAAAGCACGAAGATCTCTCTGAAATTGCACACGGTGGGCAATGTCTCAGCATATCTGTTATACAGTTGTGGATTCTATAAGTTAATTTACATTATTGTTAATTACCTAAGTTATTGTTTTAAATTCATACATAATTAACTTTGTCTTAACAACAATAGGCATCTGACTGAGACAAGTATGCGAGCGGGGAATTCTGATGTGTATGGATTCCTCGAGCCACAGTCCATTCAAAGATCTGGACAATCACAATTTGAATAAGAAAGTTACATGAAGAGTTGGATGTAGAGTTCAAAACGCGATGTCTACCTTGGAGCCTACCTGAATGGGTAAGTCAAATTGAACAACTGAATTTAAATAATGTATAATACTACAATAACCCATATTGGTCTCCACTGCAGTGCACACTGGCAAATGGTCGTCATTTTGCCTAAGGAAAATCTTATTGTCTGGTTTTGTTCCTTGCATAACAAGCCAGACAACTACCTTAAAGGAATAATTAACAGATCAGTGTTGTTTTTCAATACATTTGCATTAGAACAACATCAATATTTTAATGTTCCCTGTATTAAACAGTGCTTTGAAAGAACTTGATGATACTCCACAACCTAAATCCAAGGCTGGAGCTAGGTGGATTGTTGTTAAGGTACGTGATTTAAATAAAACTTCTACTTATATATATTTTATGTATGTGTACACTACTTGTAGTTAACGTTTAATATCCAAATTTCATTATGTATTTAGTGAACAGACAAAAAGGAAGCACTGAGTATGGCTATTACGTCATGCACTGGATGTCCACGATAATCTTAGGAACTTTCAGCAATAATTGGGAAACAATAATTGTTTATTTCAAACAAAGTTGATTTTCTTATCATTGGTATTACATTATTAACTTATGTTTTATTTGATCATGCAGTATTTTAATGATGTTAGACCATTGAAAGCAAAGAGATTGAAGGCACTTCGCATCTAGTGGGCACAATATTATCTCGAAGTTAGAAATCAAACTGATGTTAGGGAACTATGTAACTTTAGGTTACTGCTTGCATTACATTTTTTTTACAAATGTTGTTTCATTTTAACATTGAATGATCTTTGTTGATAGTTATTAATAAATTATTTATTCATAGTTATCAATTGATTTTTTACAGTTGATAGTTTACTAGCTTGCTTTCTACTAAAACCTGTTTGAAAGCAGAAGACAAATGATAAATGTTGTGTTGTGTGGTCTGATTTTAAATTTACAGGTTAAATTTTGGGTTTTTTGTAAAAACAGAGAGAGTATTTTAAAAAAAAAACTCCTAATAACAACATCGGTTTTTTTTTTATAAAAAAAAACCGATGTTGATATACAAAAACAACATCGGTTTTTCCAAAAAACTGATGTTAAGTTAACATCTATTTTTCAAAAAATCGATGTTGTTTGTGTATATTAACATTGGTTTTTTTAAAAACCGATGTTAACATCCAAAAATGTTAACATCGGTTTCTATAAAAAAATCGATGCTAACTTATACGTTAACATCAGTTTCTGTTAAAAACCGATGTTAAAATAAAAATGTTAATACAAAAACTGATGTTAATGTATACGTTAACATTGATTTTTATAGAAAATCAATGTTAATGTATAAGTTAACATCGATTATGTATAAAAACCAATGTGAACTATCAACATTCATACATTTTTTTGGTGTAATTCTTATTATATAACATCGGTTATTTAAATAACCGATGTTTTCAATTTTCCGTTAACATCTCGGTTAAAAACCGATGTAGAAAGTCATAAATAACCATTATATATATATATATATATATATATATGAAAAAGTAACACACATAAGTTGTGGTTATTTCCATTTGACTTTTTTGACTACTTTTAATTTCATATTGTTTATATATATATATATATATATATATATATATATATATATATATATATATATGAAAAAGTAACACACATAAGTTGTGGTTATTTCCATTTGACTTTTTTGACTACTTTTAATTTCATATTGTTTATATCATCATTTTTTTATTGTCAAAAGATGGTCTTCGATGAAATATTGAGAAATAATTTTTTAATAGATTATTTTGACTAAGTGTCAAAATTTAGTCTTTTGACTAATTATACAATGATAAAAGAAATAAAGATTTGAAAATCATAAAGACCGTAGAAGACATCAAAAGTGGAGATTGAACATACAAGTCATTAAGGGTGAAAATTGAAGACGAAATCCATCAACACTCGAGATGAAGATATAAGTGATCAATTGTTAAGATTACTAGAAGTTATTAATAGTTTGTCTATAGATAATAGTTTGTTTCTTGTAATAAGGGTTGAAACTTGTAAATACCCACATATCATCTTATGTCCATGCGATGCGTTGGAAGAAGAAGGGGACTACAGTGAAAGAGTGACTGAATGACACTGTCTTATGTTTAGTGGCATGTCTAGTCTAGTCTACCTATGCATTGTCCAGTCTGTTTAGCTATGTTGATTGTTGGATGATGGCTGACAGAGATAGGGTGGATGATAGCATTAGTCGTCTACTCCAATACTCATGTCTTTTGTATTGGTCATCTAATCTTCTATAATCTGGTGGAGCATTCAGTTTCGTAGAGGGAAGTGTTCAGTTTTGTGGTTCATTAACATAGGTTGTGATGTAGCTCCATGTAGACCTTGTAGGCCTTGGATCTTCTTCATCAATGGAGTCCTTTGCTTCTAAATGATCAATGACAACGGAATGGAGAAGAAGGAAAGGTGATTGAAGACGTCACTTCAAGGAGAAGATGAGTCAAGAACAAGCTCGTCAACATAGGAAGCCATGGAAAAGAGCTTGAAGGTAGGAAAAGATGAATGGAGGGAGAGCGAGAAAGGGGAACAAAATTGGAGGGAGAGAAGAGATAGAATGAGGTTTGAACTTTGAAGTCTAATTTCACAAATGATCAAATTTGAAAAAATGCACACACAAGGCCTCTATTTATAGCCTAAGTGTCACACAAAATTGGAGGGAAATTTGAATTTATATTCAAATTTCACTTGAATTTGAATTTGTGAAGCCAAATTTCGACCCAAAATTTCACTATTTATTATTAGTGAATTTCAGCTATGGTTCAACCCACTAATCCAAGATCAAATCCAAGATTCTCCACTAAGTGTGTTTAGGTGTCATGAGGCATGTAAAGCATGAAGGACATGCACAAAGTATGATTATATGATGTGGCAATGGGGTGTAGCAAGCAAATGTTCACCTCCCCCTTAGGCTGGTCCGAAATTTAATTGGATTGGGCTTCTCCCAATTCAATTAATTTTCTCTCCCAACACACATATCAAATAGTGCACTTAATGCATGTGAAATTACAAAAACTAGTCTAGGTGCCCTAAAATACAATGGCTGAAAAATCCTACATTACTGGGGTACCCTTCTTACACTATGGAGCCCTAAATACAAGGCCCAAAAATAATGAAACCCTAATCTAATATGTACAAAGATAAGTGGGCTCATACTTAGCCCGTGGTTTTAAAATCTATCCTAAGGCTCATGAGAATCGTAGGGCCTTCTCCTACATCTTTGGCCCAATCTTCTTGGAGTCTTCTACACACACACACACACACACACATTAAACCACTATACATCATTCACACGTTAAGGTATAATTCAATTTTCCTCATGTATCTAAACATGTAATTTACATGCCAAATCAAAACATCAAGCAACCAACTAAGGAAGAGTTTGTAAAAGATTAACGAATATCATATGACAATTATTAGAAAGAAAACAGTTAGAAATAATCATAATTATTCTAAAAAATATATTAGTTAAACATACACTTTACAAACTAGTCATCAACTTTTCAACAATTCAAATCAATTATGCTCGGAATGATGTATGTACCTAACTCAACTCTAAAATGCAATGTGATACCATTCAAAAGAAAATAGCCTAAGTGTGTCCTCATGACACTCTCACTTAGGAAAACATGGCAGCAATTGTCATGGTCACCCAGTCGTGTACATGCCACTCCCTCCCCATGCTGATCAGCATAAGCTCAAGGAAGTTCCAAATCAAGTGAAATACCCCCCAAGTACCAGGATTTTTCATCGTGAAGAACCACATGTACTTACTGACAAGTTTATACTATTTCAACACAATTATGCAGCATGAAACATGGGCTCCAACAACACACTGACCTTGTATAGTTAAAAATTTTAAACAATCCCCTTCCTTCTCCATGGACGCTTAAAATTTTAAAACCAATCCCTTCCCTCTCCAGGGATATTCAAACAAGGTCACTACACCTCCATGTACATACACAACATACATTCATCTCAATGACATCATCAACATCAACATCATTTCATCTCAATGTCATCAACATAACAAGCAATCGCATTCCATATATAGACATATAAACTCATGCCTAGGATTCGCAATCCCCAAGTCTTAAGACAACATAAATTACATATAATAATTTGTAATATAACAAGACTGATATTTTAGGGAAAATTCTAAATTAAAGAGAACAGTTATAGTATACAAAACAGACTCTTAAGCCCATTTAAAATATAATAAAATAAGTAATAAAGAAGACATATATAAAATTTTGGGTAAAGTCTCCTCTGTAATTAAGATTTTTCCCAAAAATTCCAACCAATACAACAACAACATCATTCACAGTTATATTCATCAATAATAAATATATCACATCCCATTCATTTAAAACACAAATTTTGCTTAAAAACTATGGGATCAAAAGCTATAAACTCCTCTTACCTATATATATATATAGCCTGATGGGGAAGTAGGAATACTGTCCGTAAGGACATATGTTAACGAATTTTATGGATCTGAAACTAAAAGTTTTGTATAGTACATTTAATATTTTACTTTGATTTGTACAGTAAGCGTTTGAACAGTACTTCTTGGAAGTACAACAGTCTAATATTTTAGTTGAATGGTACTGTAGCAGTAAGACCCGTGTTGGATAAAGGGCAGTAAGGCTAAGGTGTACTGTTTAACGAAAATATCAAGACATAATATACTGGTGGCTATAGGATTGTCGTTCAAACTATTTTTCAAACAAAAAAAAAGAGTTTTTTTTTTAAAAATAATTCAGATCCAGAAAAATTTTGTGACATATTTACTTACGGAGATGTTTCTATGGAACCAAATGAGGGCAAAGATATTAGAGAATATCATAATCATGTCTAGACTCTTACGATCTTTTTCTCGTATCTCTTTTCGCTCAAACTCCTCCTTATCATCTTCTTCAAGAAACTCCAATCTATTAAACGATCAAGACAACCAGACCCAAGAGGTCGCCCCAAAACACAATCTCTTCAATGAGGAAGTCCGATTCGAAGATATCAATCAAAATATGGATGACTAGAACATTCCAGAAATCCCTCAGGATCAACTATACGTTCCTGAGACAATAAAAGACAAACACAACTTTGATTACATAATCAAAACAGTAGAAAACAATATTCCTCTAGGACAAGAAGTAGGGGAAGAATTTCATTTACTTTCAAAAAATTCAATTTATGAACATAGCCGTAAATATAAATATCTACACATCGGTTGTGTACAAGTAGCCATCAAGCCCTTAATTGATATGGGCATAGATGCAGCAGTTTTAATGTGTCTAAGAGACATTAGGCATAACCAATTTGAAGACTCCCTAATTGGAACAGTCGAAACCAGCCTAGGACAAGGTCCAATATATTTTAATTGTTATCCAAACAAAACAGTGAGTCTGATGGACAGAAACATTCTTGACTCTCTGTTCTTAAACATCCACTTTCATGGCCTTGACATAAAAGAAGGATCAATCCCAACAGCCTTAATATATAGGATCCAGTACAAGGTCATGAATACTTGTGCATCTAGAGTCCTGTTAAAACCTCAAAGAGGAGAAACAACTTTGTTTATCACTGATATGACGAAGGCTAATGTTTCTCTTCCAAGAAAAATAAAATGGGATGAAGTAACTCTTCCCGAAAGATGGGTTATGGATAAGGCAACACCGTCTATTCCCCGACCTGCTCCAACCATAGAGCATATTAAGCAAGATAACTCCGGAAAGGTAGAGATAACCTTCAATAGGAGAAATTCTTTTTCATCAAGGATAGAAGCCTCTAGGTCTGAATATGAGTCAGCCAGAAGGTCTTTTTTGGTTAGAACCCGTTCAATTCCAGTAGGACTAACCAGATCTGAGTCACATAACCAGTTCCCTACTGTAAACCTCCAAGGATTAGACACTACTTCTAGCATACCTAGAACAACTTACAACCAAGAACAGGAGGACGACCAAAAGTCGATCCAATCCCCAACATACTCTTCTATGGAACCTTATGATGTTATTTGACAACTTTTGCATTGATAAGGAAACCCTTAGGAAAGATTTCTATTCTCCGGAGAATGAACCTCAAAGGAGATGGTTTTTCCAACATTACAAGGGTACAAACAGAAAACAAATCCAAGACAAGTTCTACGAATTTGTCGAAAGAGTCAAAATTAATGTCCTTTTCTTTGATTGGTTTCATGCTTATGCCATTAGAAAGGATATAGATTACCCTTGGAAACAAGAAATCATAGGTGATCCAACAACAAATGTCATAACAAACTGGCAAGTGAGAGATGGTGAGTTAATCCAATCGGAATTACCTCCCACAACACAATATCAACTACCAAATATCAAAGACAGTAATAATAAACCTGTCATGGCAATTCCATTCAAAACAAAAGATGTCAACGAGGAAGTAACCTCTAAAGACATTAAAAGCCTAATGGAACAGGCAAATTATACCAATAAATACTTACAAGCTTTAGGAGAAACCATTAAAACTAAAGTAGTTCCTAAACAAAAATCAATTGAGGGAGCCTCGCCAAGTGTCCCCATCGAAATTGAAAAACCTTTATTCAAACCTTTCAAAGTTAGTGAGAAGGCTAAACGGAAAATTAGGGAACTTAGAAAAACTAAATCCTTAACTGAAGGCGTAGGTGACAATCATAGTGAATTACTAAACAAGATTGGTAGTTTACTTAAGGTCATTCCAGATACTCCCCAAGCCTCGGAAAATACTTCTAAAATGGTAACAAGAAGTACCTCCAAATTAATTAATGTTATTAATGAAGATAGTGACCAAAACTCAGATAACACAACTGAGATAGGATCAGTATCAAAAAAGAGTATAAATCCAATTAATTCCAAAAACTGGAGAACACCCTCCAAATTATATTATCAACGTCCAACTGCCCCTGACCTTCTACTAGAAGAAAGAGGTGAAAACAATTTTAAAAGTTTTAGCGCAAATAACATCTACGAATGGAACATAGATGCACAAACGGAGTATAACATCATGAATACACTCCAACATATGACCATGGTAGCCACGACTTACCAAACCTCCCATGAATGTTCGGAAGAAACCATTATAGATATCTTAGTGGCAGGATTTTCTGGCCAACTAAAAGGATGGTGGGATAATTATCTCACTAATGAAGAGAAATCAAAAATTTACAGCGCAGTTAAGACGGATCTCAATGGAAAGGTCATTACTAATGACGATGATAAAGAGATTCCTGACGCTGTTAACACATTAATATTTACAATAGCCCAACATTTCATTGGAGACCCATCCTTGTGGAAAGACAGATCCGCAGAATTATTATCAAATCTTAAGTGTAGAACCTTAGCCGATTTTAGGTGGTACAGAGATACTTTCCTAACTAGGGTTTACACAAGAGAAGACAGTCAACAACCTTTTTGGAAAGAAAAATTTCTAGCTGGTCTTCCCAGATCATTAGGAGATAAAGTTAGAGATAAAATCTGTAGTCAATCTGCCAATGGAGACATTCCATATGAAAACTTAAGTTATGGTCAATTAATTTCCTATGTCCAAAAGGTAGCCTTAAAAATCTTCCAGGACGACAAGATTCAGAGGCAATTAGCCAAAGAAAAAGCTCAAACAAAGAGAGATTTAGGTTCTTTCTGTGAACAGTTTGGCTTACCAGCCTGTCCAAAACAAAAGAAAAAACAAACCTCTAGGAAAGAAGCCCACGATCATAAGCCAGCCAATAACAGAAGATTTCCAAAACGGAGATACTCTCAAAAACCCTCAACCAGTAGAGAAATAGAAAATCCTAAACAAAAAATAAAATAAAAAATAACGTGCTACAATTGTGGAAAACAAGGCCACATTAGCAAATATTGTAGACTAAAGAAGAAGTTAAGAAACCTTAACCTAGAACCCTCAATTGAAGAGCAAATAAACAATTTGCTCATAGAAATCTCGGAGGAGGAAACAGAAACAGAAACTTCATCCTCCGTACTTTCCGATGAAAACCTAAACCTAATCCAACAAGATGACCAACTATCATCAATAGATGATGATGGGCAAGTCAATACTCTAACGAGAGAACAAGATCTCTTGTTTGAAGCAATCAATTCCATACCTGACCCCCAGGAAAAGAAGGTTTTCCTGGAAAAACTCAAGAAAACATTAGAGGTAAAACCTAGACAAAGGGATTTTATCACGAACAACAAATTTGATGTAAGTAACATACTCAAGAGACTAGAAAATTCTTCAACAAAGCCAACGACAATTCAAGATCTCCAAACAGAGATAAACAATCTAAAAAGAGAAGTAAAAGAACTTCGTCAACAAAAAGAAATTCATCAGATCATTCTTTCTCAGCTAGAGGAAGATAGTGATTCTGAAAATGCCAACAACAGTGAAGAAAATCAACCAGAAAATTTAGAAGATGATATGTTTATGGGATTAATCAACAAGATTAAAATCCAAAAATTTTACATAAACATAAAGATAATTATTAATGATTTTATTTTAGAAACAATGGCCCTATTTGACACAGGGGCTGATTCAAACTGTATTTTAGAAGGATTAATTCCTACAAAATTCTTTGAGAAAACCTCAGAAAAACTAAGTACGGCAAACGGCTCAAAATTAAAAATTAATTTTAAGCTATCAAATGCAATCATTGAAAACCAAGGTCTTAGGATCAACACAAACTTTCTTCTGGTAAAAAACCTTAAGAATGAAGTAATCTTAGGAACGCCCTTCATTAGAGCCCTGTTTCCCATCCAAATATCTAATGAAGGAATAACCACAAATTATTTAGGAAGAAAGATTATATTTAATTTTTCTACTAAACCAATTTCCAGAAATATAAATTTCATAGAAAATAAGATTAATCAAATTAACTTCTTAAAAGAAGAAGTATCTTTTAATAATATTCAGATACAACTAGGAAAACCCCAAGTAAAAGATAAAATTCAATCTTTACTAAATCATATTGAATCAACTGTCTGTTCTGATTTGCCACATGCATTTTGGGACAGAAAGAAACATATTGTTGATCTCCCCTATGAGAAAGACTTTAGGGAAAAACAAATTCCCACAAAAGCCAGACCGATCCAAATGAATGAAGAACTTCTTCAATACTGTCAAAAGGAAATCAAGGATTTGCTTGATAAAGGCCTGATCCGGAAAAGCAAAAGCCCATGGTCTTGTGCGGCTTTTTATGTCAACAAACAATCTGAGATTGAGCGTGGAACACCCCGCTTAGTCATAAATTACAAACCACTAAATCAAGCATTACAATGGATTAGATATCCTATTCCAAACAAAAGAGATTTGCTTAACAGATTAAATTCTGCAAAGATATTTTCAAAGTTTGATATGAAATCTGGATTTTGGCAAATCCAAATCCAAGAATCAGATAGGTACAAAACAGCGTTTACTGTACCTTTCGGGCAATATGAGTGGAACGTAATGCCATTCGGACTGAAGAATGCCCCTTCAGAATTTCAAAAAATTATGAATGATATTTTTAATCCCTATTCAAAATTTGTCATTGTCTACATAGATGATGTTTTAATCTTTTCCCAAAACATTGACCAGCATTTCAAACATCTCCAAACTTTCATCCATATCATCAAACAAAATGGTTTGGCAGTCTCCAAATCAAAAATCAATCTTTTCCAAACACGAATTCGATTCCTTGGTCACAATATTTATCAAGGTACAATTGTTCCAATCGAAAGGTCAATTGAATTTGCTAGCAAATTCCCCAACCAAATCTTAGACAAAACCCAGTTACAAATATTTCTAGGTTGTCTAAATTATGTAGGTGAATTTGTCCCCTACTTTAACAATATTGTCAAACCATTGCATGATAGGCTAAAGAAAAATCCGCCTCCTTGGTCTGACCTCCATACCCAAACAGTTAAAAGAAATCAAAGTCAAAGTCCAATCCATAAAATGTCTGTATCTTCCCATTCCACAGGCATTCAAAATTGCCGAAACTGATGCATCAGACATCGGTTACGGTGGCATCCTCAAACAACAAGTACATGGTCAAGAACATGTCATCGCATATACTTCAAAACACTGGAATCCTGCACAATTAAAGTATTCAACTGTTAAAAAAGAAGTTTTAGCAATTGTTTTGTGCATTTCCAAATTTCAATCTGATTTATTAAATCAAAAATTTTTAGTAAGAGTTGACTGCAAATCAGCCAAAGATATTTTACAGAAAGATGTAAAAAACCTTGCCTCAAAACAGATTTTTGCAAGATGGCAAGCAATTTTAAGTGTCTTTGATTTTAATATAGAATATATCAAGGGCTCTTCCAACTCTCTACCTGACTACCTCACCCGTGAATTTTTACAGAAAATTCCCGATGCCTCCTAAGGTGTCTAGTTCCTCCGGCAGAGGAGGAAGATCCAGTACGAAAGGTAAAGAAGTTCTATTGGCTCTACCAGAGCCAATAACCAAAAAGGCAACTACAACATCTTCTGGGTCACCTACCCAGACTGGGTCATCAACCCAGAAAGGAAAACTTGAAGGGTCATTGACCCAAACAACTACCGTTAAATCCGAGTCATCAACTCAGGAATCTCCAAAACCAACAACAACCAAACAGACCGTGGCTGACTATGCCTGGTCGATACAAACTCTCCTGGCCTTAGAGGATATAGGCCTCACCAAAATACCAAAATTAGCCAAAAAGACCTGGGCAGAAATGGCCTCAGAATCAGACGATGATTCTGAAACAGATCTACAAAAACAAATCCAAAAAGCCAAACAGACCAAAACCGTCTGTAACCAAAAACCAAGCGAATCGTTGACTCAACAAGAATCAACACCACAACCCGGTAACAGTTGCATTTCAAAAAACAAATTTTTCAATGTTTTACAAATGGAACCAGAATACTGGGACAAGAATCCTTTCAAAGCAACCGCCAAAGTATTCCCCAGGGATTCCATTACAGGCCAATAGCCGCAAACAAAACCCGCAAATTCTATGAATTCATCCTAATAGATACAAACTCAGTATCTATTAAACACTTCAAAGACCCCAAAGATCCAAATTTAAATACTCATTCCACAATCCAAATCCTGAAGGTTATGCAGCAACGACATTATGGCTCAAACTTAAACCAACCCAAAAAATTCTCTGCACCATTTGATCCTGCAGGGTATAATTATTGGGATTACGTTGACGCCTGGACCAATGTGTTCTGGCATCAAAATAGTAAATTCAAGCATTCATTGCTGATTTACTTCAAAAATAATACTGCATATAATTTTCCAAATTGGTTCCTTCAATGGTGGAACTACTTCGGACCAATTCCACAAATATTTCCAGAAGAAGTCCAACAGGGATTCGAACAATTCAACAAGCTCTATAATAGCAAGGAATCACGAATTCCGGCAGATTTAAAGTATTTTTCCAGTTTTGCCTTGTCATGGATCTTTTCATGGCAATACATATACGGAAAAACTGAAAACAACAAACAATATCCACCGTTACAGAGACACGCCTTTGTAAAATGGTGGTCACAATTCGATACTTCAAAGGCTGCTCCAGATCAAGTCAAGAACTGGTTCCAGAGCAATCCTGAGTTCCTTAAACCTGCTGATCCAGAGACATCTTTGTTTCTAAATCAGAAGTCGCAACTAGCAGCATTCTTAGCAAGCGCAAAATCTAAAGAAAGTCTTGCTCAGAATCTCAAAGAAGTTCTCCAACTACTTCAACAGGAAGTGGAAGAAGAACCTTCCAAGAAGGAAACTGAATCATCAGAGACTAATGATGACCAAGAAGATGATCCATTCTACCAGAATGAAGATGACTGTTTTGGTATATCATTGGACGACGATTAATTAGTTGTAATAATCATGAATTATTGTAACTAACTTGTCAGTTTCTTTTAAATAATGTAATTTGTAAAAAGTTTTGTAACAGTTCCGGTAAACATTACCGATACTGTAGAAACAGTAAAAATTGGGTCTATTTAAAGGAGTCCTCGTCCCCTTTGTGAGGCACCCTTTCAGATAGACTCAGAATCAGGTTTTAGAGAGAGAAGCTCTGCCTAGGGAAAAACTCTTTGTAAGCTTTTCTTTCGGTTTCAATAAATTTCAAGTTCTATTTTTCATATCTCCCTTCTCCCCTCACCGATCCTGTGCGGCTCTGCCGCCGCTTCGATTTCTTTGTTTTCAAAAACCTGGGTTTGTAAGCCGTTTCGGTGTGCCCTTGATATCTGCTTTACAAGTTTATAATTCTTACGTTTGATTTTATCATACTGCATTCTTACTTCCTATTTGTCCGTTTGATCTTACTCCGCTGACCTCTGGTATATATATATATATATATATATCCCTGTTAGCTCCTCATAGCCTTGTTTTGAGATATCTTAGGTTCATCTATGTTTGTCCAAACATAGAGCTCTATATACCAAATCAAAGACAATTCAATATAGATTTCAAAGATAGGGTCAATTTTAACATTCGAGGTCAAATACCCAATCAATTGTAAAAGGGGCTAAAATGGTGTTTTTGGGGTCCACATCAAAGAGACGTCATTTTGAAATTCTGATCATGCTAATGTTATTAGGGTTCAACAAAGGTCACGAAAATGAAATCAATTTTATAAAAAGACAACTTTTAAAACTTTTCATTTTCAAGGGTTTTTCGAAGGAAATGTAAAAACATTCAATAACGGTAACCAAACCATAAGAGATACAGTGATAAGCTCAATGTAATTAGGAAAAGACATAGAAATCATGGTTACCTTGAAAAAACCGTGAAGGGAGGGTTGAGGGCTCCGTTCTCTACTGAATCCATGAGTTGGGTTTTGAAGGTTTCGCTCCAATCAAAAGGTTCCACTCTGTGCAGTGGTCCAGCGACAAGTGGTGGTGGCTCATGGTGGCCGTTGGTGGTAATGGGTGAGTGAGGAGGTAGGTTTAGGGTTTCAGGAGAAAAAGGGTAGAAAATCGTGTTTCTCTCACTGCTGGACGTATTTATAACCTGTAAGACTTGCTTAGCAAGCTGGTGTCACTAAGTGAAATTTAACTTAAGCTCGTAGAAGGTTGCTGCTAAGTGAGACATTCGCACTCAGTGCAATTTCTCCTCTTGCTGGAATTGCGATTAATGAGTTGGTGTTGCTAAGTGTATTATTTCCTCTAGATGGAATTGCGCTTAGTGAGCTGGTGTTGCTAAGTGAGCCATTCAGAAAATCTCTAAGATGCTCCAATTTAGCTCATTTTCTTGCCTTTGATGAGTAATCCATCCTTTATTCTCTTGGTCATCTCTTCTTGTAGAAGCTTGACTTGCACCATGTCATTGGACCCTTCAACTCATGAAATGGGTCCTTATGCTTTTTGGATTGCCCTCTATCACTAACATCGACACTAAGTAGTTGCACAAGGATAATTCACACAATACTTCAACTTAAATCAAATCAGTCAATTAATTAAATAATACATGAAATACATCTAACCTTATTCAACTGGTGGTAGTCTACACATAACCTCATGGTTCCATCTTTCTTCTTCACTAACAACACTAGCGCTTCCCATAGAGACACGCTGGGTCTCACAAACTGTTTTTCCAACAACTCTTCTAACTATTTCTTAAGCTCGACTAACTCTGTATGAGACATCTTATAAAGGGATATGGATACGCGTCTGCACCAGGTACTAGATCTATAGAAAACTCTATCTCTCCCAGGTGGTAAACCGGATAGATCCTCAGTAAACACTTCAGGAAACTCTCTAACAACAGGGAGATCACTCATAGAAACCTTGCTCTCTACTTCCAGGTTGGACAGGATCATGTACACTTGGGCATCTTCTTTCAAAGATGTTATAAATTGGTTGGTAGAGATAAATATCCTATCCCTACTCACTTCAAAATCACCAAGCACCATAGTTTTATCAAAATAGTTTAATAAGACATGGTTCGAAGATAACCAATCCATATCTAAAATAACATCAATTTGGCTTAGAGGTAAACAAATCAGATCAATCAAGAATTTTCTACCAGAAATCTCTACAAGACAATTCAAACACACATCATAAATTAAAACAGATCCATTAGTCAGGATCACTACCATAAGATCATCATTCAAAGAAGACATAGAAACCTTAAGTTTCTCCGCACACGAGGAAGATATAAATGAATGGGTTGCACTAGAATCAAATAGCACAAGTATAGAAATCCCACTTATGAAACATTTACCATGGATTAGATCTTCAGATTTCGAAACTTCAGCACCATTCTGCTCATTCTTGGGATATGGGTAGTGTCATACCCTAATTTCGTCCAGGGACCATCTGTTTGGTGGGATGCGACCTTCGCATGACCACTTCCAGGAACTTGAGTCCCATCGTTAGGCAATCCGTGAAGTTCCGCGACATGTCGAGAGTCGAAAGGAAGCATTATTGCATAATCCGTAAAGTTTCGTAACATTCCAGAAGTCAAAGAGGGGATGGTTGCGTAATTCATAAAGTTCCGTAACGTTACGGAAAAAGAATCAGCAAAAAAGGGTAAAATAGGGTGTATTTAGTAAAATGGAAGGGGGGTGCAAATAGCAATTTTCAAATCTGGGCCCTTCTAGAGGATTATGGACATTTCCTTGCTTAAGGTGGAAGCAACCTAGCTCACCTGGGCGAGCTGGGCGGCAACCACCTCCCCTGTTTTGTTAAAAAATGACTTCCGGGACTTCCGTAATGCTTCCGTAAAATTCCCCTAATCCTAAATAAGCATATTTCACTTAATATAGGTGATAATGAAGAGAAAAAAAAGAAGAAAGTCAAGTCCTATATGCTTCCGTAAGGCTTTCGTAACTTTTCCGTAAATTACGAAAGAACGGGGGTGAACTTATAAAATGGGGTGGTGCAAATAGCAGTTATGGAAATTTTGAATTTAGGCCTTGCAAAGTATTTTTGAAGCAGGGAAGCAACCTAGCTCGCTCAGGCGAGCTGGGTGGCAACCTCCTCCCCCTTTTTCCTATAAATAGGCGAAAGAGGGTTGTTCCAATGATCCATCATCCCCCTGGCTATGCATTTCAGCTGTTTTGGGTGAAAAAAATTGTTTCCGTGAAGAAAATGCAAGTCAAGGTGCTTCCGTAATGCTTCCGAGACGTTTCCGTGAGCAAATTCATGAAGGTTTTTCGTCGTTCTTCACCGTTCTTCATCCGTTCTTTGTTCGTTCTTCGTTCTTCAACGGATAAGTTTTCGAATCTGAGACTTTCAATTCATTTCTTATTTTTTTTTTTGCTTTCATCTTTATTTCGTTCACTTTCAGTTTCTTTTCTTCCATTTTTAACGAGCTTTAACCGATCATTTAAGCCGTTTTCTCACCTAATAAATGATAAAATGAATTTTCAACCGATCATTTGCGTTGTAATCTCATTTAATCACTATTAAAACAAAATCTAATCGATCGTTCACATTGTAACCTCGGTTAAACCAAAAAAAGCAAAAACAATAATAAAATAATCAAAATATCTTGAAAAATAATAATAAAATAATCAAAATATCTTTGAATAAAATAATCAAAAAATCAATCGAACTTTTTTCTTTGAAAGTTTCCTTGGATCAATTGACTAAATAACCAAAGTGAAACTAAGGCTAAAATAAACTCACAAATCAAGCTTTGTCCGCAAAAATCACTAAAAACCGTTTTAAGGTCCAATGCCTTAAACGGTCCTCTTTTCTTTTATCGGTTAACATGGACCGTTCAAAAGCATGAAATCAACATGTAACTTTACCGCTTTTGCAAGAACTACATAGGTCTGATTTCCTCATCGCAATTGAGGATACGTAGGAGCAAAAGCCCCGCTTTTGTCGACCACCCCAAGAGATCGTTAATGGTCCAACATCTTAACGTTTCTCTCCTTTCAAAACCAAGAGATCGTTAATGGTCCAACGCCTTAACGTTTCTCTCCTTTCCAAAAATCAAAAGATCGTTTAATGGTCCAATGCCTTAAACGACATTTGTTCAGTCAAAATATATCTTGCAAAAGAAGATAATAACAACTTAACCAACGTTCAGTTCTCAAAGAACTACGTGGGTCTGATTTCCTCATCGCAATTGAGGAATACATAGGAGCAAGGGAAACACCCTTGTCGACCACAAAAAGATAAAAAATACAAAAAGGCATAAAAAGACATAAAAAACGTAAAAGGGAAATAAAACAAATTGAAGTCATATGTGCTCATTTGATTAAAGGCTGTCGTCCCTTGTGACGGATGCGTGGGGTGCTAATACCTTCCCCGTGCGTAAATACAACTCATGAACCTTTCACACTTAAAGTTCGTAGACCACACCTTTTCCGTTTTTTTCCGACATTTTCCTCGAATAAACGTTGGTGGAGACTCCGCGCATTTTCCTCTCATGGAAGACACACCCGCGAGCCTCGCGAGCCCTCCCATCGAATGGTAGGTTGCGACAGTTGGCAACTCCACTAGGGACTGTTTTTAGAGAGTTAGGCCAATCAATCAGTGTGCTTTCCTTACCATGACTTCTCCTTTGTTCTTTTTCTTTATCTTTTTCCTTATGTTCTTGTATATATAAACTCTTTGATGCTTTTAGTGTGTTTTAAAAATGTATGCATGAGATAGATATTTATTCATTTGATGCACACAACACCAACACCTTTTTTGCACACACGGTGAGTTGAAAAGGGACCCTATACCCGGGTCCATGGGAACATAAGGAGTGGAGGTGAATCTGTGGTCATGCTAGGTCTTCGACTTGCTTGATAACAGTGAACCCTCATCTAGAGTTTTTCTCTTTGATAACATATTGTTGTTGGTAATCCCTACTGTCGCAATATATTTCTCGAAGGGGATGATACCTCTAGAAACCATCAGAGAGATATGACCACCTTGGGAATTATCACTAAGAGCCTTTTAGTTCCTCCCATTTAGGTCCCTAAAATAGGGGCACGAAGCAAACACGCTGCGTGCCTTTTAAACATTGCCATGCATATAAATGTCATGTACGCCTTTGTTGTATGATTATTTGAGGATATTGTCATGCTTTGTACATCCCCCTATTGCACTTTTGCGCATCTGCATCATGTCGGCACACATGCGTTGTATGTTGGTCTCGTCTTTTGTCACGGGAAGCCGGAAGGTCCATATCACCTTCTTAACTGCACACATGGGGCACTGCGTCCCCGAATGCGCAGGTAAGAAGAGATAATTTTCCGGGCTCTCGTATCCGTAAATGCATTCATATCATGAATCACATAAGCATCTCTTCGTGACATCATAATATCGTTCCTGCATTTGTCCATTATCATATTCCCGCCTCACATTTTGCATGAGTCATTGCATCATCATGCATATGCGTTCAACATACTTTTTGTTCTACAAACTGCATACCTTTTGTTTTCATGTTTGCTCATGCATGATCCTTGCATTTTCCTCTGCAAAATCAAAACAAAAAAGGGAAGCATGAAAATTCATGATGCATTCTTAGTTGCATGTGTTAGGTACCATGAGCCAACCATGTTGGGATCATAAACCCATTTCTAGAAAAAAAAAACAAAATAAAATGATTGAGCATGGTACCTAATGCGTGGTTAACTAGGAAATGATGTCTCTTTGGGCATCTCAATCTCATAATTACATTTCCCATGCATAGCATGCGTATTCCCGAGTCTTTCATCCCTATGAAATGTTGTTGAAGTATTGGCGATCAGAATTGCCATTCCTTGGATTATAGGGTTGAACCAAGCTCATGCTTTTACGAAAAGGTTCATCAAGTCAAGTTGAAGTATGAAAGTAACCATCTTGCAAAAATTGGGGCAAAAGATGGATCGAGTTACATCGCTGCTTCGTCTACTGCCAAACATATTTAGGACTGTTGATGTCCTTGTTACTTCCAGTTTCACCTTGACAAAGATGTCATGGACCATGTTGAAAATCTAAATTGATTCAACCCCATGTCCTGCGTAAAAATTCGCAATACTTCAACTGTGCATCATTCACATACATCCATGCTTTTCATTGGTTGCATTGCTAATTGCATTCTTTCCTTGAAAAAAAGCGAACTTAATCATTGTCATCAAAAGGAAAGAACAGGCTTTACGGTGCCCTTACCGAACTCGTGCTAGAGCTAGAGTAATAGGTGAAGCAGAGGAGGCGCAAGAGAAAATGAAGGCTGACATGGAGGCCATGAAAGAGCAAATGGCCGCAATGAGGGAGGCCATGATGAGCATGAAGAAAAAAATGGAAGTCAATGTGGTTGCAATTGTCGCTACCAGTGCCATTGCTGAGGTGGACCTGACTCACCCATTTGGCCTCAATCAAATAAGTCATCCAACCTTGGATGTGAGAGGCAAGGAGTTGGGAAGTATGGGCGGCCCACATGATGTGCAAATTCAAAATGAGCACGCCTTCCCACCATATGGCTTGCCTCCCAACTATACACCACCCAATGTAGCATACACTCCCAGTGAGGATGTCAATAATTCCGCTCGCATACTCATTGAAAGCCAAAAACCTCAATCTAATCATGCACATATCTCTCAACCCATGGGGGAGACACATGAAATGCCCCACCATAATTTAGCCAACTTCGAGCCTTGCTTCGGATATGCCACTGAAGGGCAAGCAGTTGGTGATATATCCCTACAAAACACTTTGGAGGGCCCTCAGTATCACCCACAATCACACCCCTTGCATTCCACAACGGGTAAAAACCCTCATGCTATGGCAGAAATGGGAGAAGTTTGATCATCTAGAGGAAAGGCTCAGGGCCATTGAAGGAGGCGAAGATTATGCCTCTGCTGACATAGAAGAGTTGTTCCTAGTACCCGAACATGGTCATCCCCAAGTTCAAGGTGCTAGACTTTGACAAGTACAAGGGGACTACTTGCCCCGAGAACCATCTAAAGATGTATTGTCGAAAGATGGGGGCATACGCAAAAGATGGGAAACTGCTGATACATTTCTTCCAAGAAAGTCTTACTGGGACAGCTGTCACCTAGTATACTAACTTGGAACCTTCCCAAGTCCATTCTTGGAAGGACCTAATGGTTTCCTTCGTTAGGCAGTATCAGTACAATTCTGATATGGCTCTGGATAGGATGCAACTACGGAACATGTGCAAAAAGGGGCACGACTCTTTCAAAGAATACGTCCAAAGGTGGAGAGACTTGGCAGCTCAAGTGGCGCCTCCAACGACGGAGAAAGAGATGATCACAATAATAGTAGACACATTACCAGTGTTCTATTATGAAAAATGGTGGGTTACACACCTTCAAGCTTTGCTAATTTAGTTTTCGCTGATGAAAGGATCGAAGTGGGTCTGAAAAGAGGCAAATTTAATCATCGTGCTTGGACGAATGAGAAAACTGGGGCAAATGAAGAGGGTGAGAATGAGGGAGAAACCCATGCTGTGACTGTCATTCCTATACGGCCAAGTTTCCCACCAACCCAACAATGTCATTACTCAGCCAATAACAACCCTTCTCCTTACCCACCACCCAGTTATCCACAAAGGCCATCCCTAAATCAACCACAAAACCCGCCTACCACACAACCAATGCTAAACACCACCTTTAGCACGAACACAAACACCAACCAAGGAAGGAATTTTGCAGCAAAAAGCCTATAGAATTCACCCCAATTCTGGTGTCATATGCTAACTTGATCCCATATCTACTTGATAATGCAATGGTAGCCATAACCCCAGCCAAGGTTCCTCAACCTCCATTTCTCCGAGGATACGACTCGAACGCAACGTGTGCTTGTCATGGAGGAGCCCCGGGGCATTCCATTGAGCATTGTAGGGCCCTGAAGCGTAAGGTACAAAGTCTAATCGGTGTGGGCTGGCTGAAATTTGAGGAGAATCGCTTGTTGGATCCTAACATTGACAAGCGACACCACACATGGGGCAATTTTGAAAGTTGTTGTTAGATGTCTCTAATGACTCATCAGGATTTTCAAGTTTATGCCATTATTGTAAACCACAGTTACAATGCTAAATAAAATGGATGAATTTGACATCTTTGCCCCTTATCCTCTCATAATTACATCTTTGCTTCCACTGGAATGTGGGTACAAGCCATTGGTTTGTTTTCTCAAGTGACCTGCACTCCTGAGTGTTGACTTCCAAGACCGCCCAATCAGAGATTACTCGTCTTGCACGTTGGTGGGGGTGCCATAAAATGACGAGTAAAGCAAAAAAAAGATAAAAAAGAATAAAAGAAAAAAGTATTTGATTGATTGTGTTTTCAAGTAAAAATATAGACATTCATGTGACCTCATTTTATCATTCCTAGATAACTGAGTTATCAAGAATAGGAGTCATTTGACTTAATCCATCAACTAAAAAAATCCTTCAACTATTTCTCGTCCTTGAAAAATTCTTTTTGCGAGAATCAACCGCTTCTTTCATTTTTCCTTGCTGCAAGGTTGTGAAAACAAAACAACGATGGATACCTCAAAGCCCTACACTGGGGCAATGAAAGGCACCATGAAAAAACTTCAAGCGAACCTAGGGGTAGATTAGAAGTTCTCACCCAATAGGTTCCCTACTACAAGGTCATGATGAAAGACAACAGTTGGTACCTCAAAGCCCCACACTGGGGCAATGAAAGGCACCATGCATAAACCTCAAGCAAACCTAGGGGCAGATTAGAAGTTCTCACCCAATAGGTTCCCTGCTACAAGGTCATGGCGAAAGACAACGATTGGTACCTCAAAGCCTTACACGGGGGCAATGAGGGGCATCGTGCATGAGCCTCAAGTGAACATAGGGGCAGATCAAAAGTTCTCACCCGTCGATATTTTTAAACAAAAAAGGGGGGACAAACCCTAGGATTTCAATGGATTGATTAAACATCAAACGACTCCATTGTCGTCACTCCAAAATGATCAAGTGACTAAATCAAACAGAACACACACTCTGAGGGATTTCACAGAGAGATTTGCAAAAGATACGATAAGGTTGCATGAATTATTACCTCTTTCAAAAGGACAGTCAATCTGTGTTTTCCAAAAAAATTAAATCAAAATCATAAAATAGGGAAAGAATGTCATGAACATTGTACAACTTTCCATTACATTGCATTGTTTCATATGAAGTCCACATTTACCAAATTTCATGACAAAGGTTGCATGCATCTGCATCCCTAAAAATCATGTTAATTGCATAGATTTCCTATATCTATTGTAAAATCTTTGGAATTTGGGATGATTGGCCTTCTCAATGAGTCAAATCTCATGCTTTCACATAAGGGTGGACCCTTGGGTACTAGAACCTATTGCCTTTAGAGGACTACACGTCCTCGCCTTCAGATGGCCACACACCCTCGCCTTCAGAGAACTACATGTCCTCACCTTCAGAGGACTACACGTCCTCACCTTTAGAGGGCTACACGCCCACGCCTTCAGAGGGCTACACGCCCTTGCCATCAGAGGACTACACGTCCTCACCTTCAGAGGGCCGCACGCCTTCGCCTTCAGAGGACCACAAGTCCTCGCCTTCAAAGGACTACACGTCCTCTCCTTTAGAGGGCTACACACCCTCGCCTTCAGAGGCCTACACGTCCTCACGTTCAGAGGACTACACGCCCTCGCCTTCAGAGGACTACACGTCCTCACCTTCAGAGGACTACACGTCCTAACCTTTAGAGGGCTACACGCCCTCGCCTTTAGAGGGCTACACGCCTTCACCTTCAGAGGACTGCACGTCCTCACCTTTAAAGTGCCACAAGTCCTCGCCTTCAGAGGACCACATGTCCTCGCCTTCAGAGTACTACACGTCCTCGCCTTTAGAGGGCTGCACGCCCTCACCTTCAGAGGACTATACATCCTCACCTAGAGGAATACACGTCCTCACCTTCAGAGGGCTACACGCCCTCACCTTCAGAGGACTACACATTCTCGCCTTGAGGACTACACGTCCTAACCTTTAGAGGGATACACGTCCTCGCCTCTAGAGGACTACATGTCCTCGCCTTCAGAGGACTACACGTCCTCGCCTTAAGAGGGCCACACGCCCTCGCCTTCAGAGGGCTCCACGTCCTCGCCTTTAGAGGACTACACATCCTCACCTTCAGAGGGCTACATGCCCTCACCTTTAGAGGACTACACGTCCTTGCCTTGAGGACTACACGTCTTTACCTTCAGAGGACTACATGTCCTCACCTTTAGAGGATTGCATGTCCTCACCCTCAGAGGGCTGCACACCCTCGCCTTCAGAGGCCTGCACACCCTCACCTTTAGAGGATGACACGTCCTCGTCTTCAGAGGGCTACATGCCCTCGCCTTTAGAGGACTACACGTCCTCACCTTCAGAGGACAACATGTCCTCGCCATCAGAGGACTACATGTCAGCGCCTTCAGAGGACTACACGTCCTCACCTTCAGAGGACTACACGTCCTCGCCTTCAGAGGACTTCACGTCCTCACCTTTAGAGGGCTACACGCCCTCACCTTTAGAGGACTACACGTCCTCATCTTCAGAGGGCTGCATGCCCTCACCTTCAGAGGACTACACGTCCTCGCCTCCAGAGGACTACATGTCCTCACCTTCAGAGGACTACACGTCCTCGCCTTCAGAGGGCCACACGCCCTCGCCTTCAGAGGACTACCTGTCCTCGCCTTCAGAGGACTACACATCCTCGCCATTAGAGGGTTGCACGCCCTCACCTTCAGAGGGTTGCACGTCCTCGCCTTTAGAGGGCTACGCATCCTCACTTTCAGAGGGCTCCACATCTGCGCCTTAAGAGAATTTAAGGTTCTCTTCCCTTAAATGTTTAACCGAGACTTGCACTCCCGATTAAGGGGCCAGTAGTTTCGTTTTATCAGTTCCAGGGCCACCCCATGATATTGGAGAGCGACCAACTGTGCGAGCACAACCAGAGAGGGAGGCTAATCACGCAACTACTATGTATACTAGGGCAAGATTTCACCCGTGTCACTGCAAAGAAACAAGTGCGGATCATGCGCACCAACATGACCACTCTTACACAAATATGGATGACGTTGCTTCTTAGCAACATTCTACCCAGTGATCACAATGCCGATCTCCCCCTACAGTAGTATAGGTTGGTCTGTGCCGTCCCGACATAGGTAAGTATGCATATGGTTCAATTGATTTCTGATGCCATCCACTATTTGCAGGGATCACGCCCACAAGACACCCAGTGGACCCGGAGAAGTCCAACAGGGCCCTGGGGTTTCCAGCTTTGGTTACGGGCCTCTGTCAGTCCTACAGGGTGCCCATCCCCCCCAGCAAGGTCATGCCATCGTGAGATAGGTAAGTATGCACATCGCTCAACTGATTTTTGATGTCATCTATTGTTTGCAGGGATCGCGCCCACAAGACACCCAGTGGACCCGAAGAAGTCCAACGGGGTCCTGGGGTTTCCAGCTCTGATTATGGGCCTCTGTCAGTTCTACGGAGTGCCCGTCGCCCCCAGCAAGATCATCAGGCCCCCTATTAACCGGACTTTCATCGAGAAGTACTGCGCCCCAGGCAGGCACATGGCAAGGCATCACAGTAGTGGGCAACAGGCACACCGCCACTACCTCTAGAGTTCACCTCAGCTCATCCATAAAAAGGTTAGAGTGTTGTCTACGACACATGGCCGACCAATAGGCGACCAAGTCCAAAGCCAAAGGTAAGCAAAGTACTAGGTTCGTGATCGACAAGTCATCACGGGTCCAGCTCATGACGTTAAAGAAGCGCTACTATGAGGCAACCTAGTACCTTTTAAATTTCTGCTTGTCATTTGATCACCTTTTGTTTCTCAAGTCATAGTAGGACACACCTAGTTGCTCATGATCCTAGAAATTTAAATAAAACAAACACAAGCTCGGAAGGTAACCATACCTCACAAAATATATATATGTATGTTTAGGTAGCAAGATACCTTGGATATGCATGTATGTAGCAAAAAATACCTCACAATATATATATATATATATATATATATATATATATATATATATATATATATATGTGTGTGTGTGTGTGTGTGTGTGTGTGTGTGTGTGTGTGTATGTTTAGGTAGCAAGATACCCTGGATATGCATGTATATAGCAAAAATACCACACAAAAATATGCATATGTTTAGGTAGCAAAATACCCCATGAAAAAAAAACAAACAAGAACAAAAAATATATCTTTTGGCTGAAAAGCCAGCATGCTTTTGAAAAGAAATAACTTCCAGTTTTTCTTTGAAAAATTTTCATTGATCATAACTAGTTTTTGAAAAAAAATGTGTATACACCTGAAGGGTGAATGCTGTGAAAATTTTCCCGAACGCCCAAAATGGACTCGGATGAATGCATGAATTGATAAAAGAACATGTTTTGGAAACATTGGGTTGACTTAAATAGGGAAAATGAATCCTGAGCCCTAGTGTCACATGACCATAAAAACTTGATACTTGAGTGTCCACATGGGTGCATGCATGACCAGTTTTGCATAAAATTTCCTAATCATCATTGTTGCATGTGTGTCATGGAAATAATGTGGGACATCCCCTTTGTCCCTGAACCACTGGCCAAACCAACGCTCTGACGTATATCATGTCCATCCGTTCTACAAGCCTTGAGCCAAAATCCCAACTCACCATAAACATTGCCCTCAAAAGAAAACAAAGTCAAAGGAGAAAATTCTCGACAAAAAAATCGGGAGAAAAAAAAAAGGAAAAGTTCCCAACCAAAGAGTGGGAGAAAGCAAAAAAGAAAGAAAATTCCCAATCAAAGATCGGAAGAAAACAGAAGAAATATGCAGAAAGGTCTTTGGACCAGACAATATCTGAACAATACAGAATTGTCACCAAGTAAACAAGAAAAGAAAGGAAACCACGACCGGAAGTGGTCCTCTCCCTTTGATTGCCAACCAAAACTCCTGTGCGTCAGAGACTTGTTCGCCTCACACTAAACAAAATCAGAAAAGGAAAAGGCCAAAAACACTCAAAGCCATATTCCCCACAAGAAAACAAACCATTCCCAAGAAAAAGTCCTATTGATCCATGATCACGCATGTAATCTTTGATTTGATAGGAAATGATTTGCAAAATCAAGTCATATCTATGGTTCGTAATTAGGATGAAACACTTACCTGTGTGAGATTAATACACTTTGAGTGATTTTCTTCTATTTCTGTTGAACCCAGTGTTTCCTCTAAATGGTCATTTAGAAACGAAATGCTAACATCCAAAATCTCATTTATGGTTATGAGAAAATTTCATCAGCATACTCTCCTTCCCCGATAGACACATTGTTTTTCATCCAAAAAGCATATGTTGCTCTGATCAGTTGGAAGTTTTGTCTCTTTACTAAAGCATGTTCGCATTTTAGTGAAGAAAACACCGAGACTATTTTAGTCTCACAGTTATCAAGAACAACGTAGGTCTGAGTTCCTCATCACAAATTGAGGATACGTAGGAGCAAAAGCCCTGCTTTTGTCGACCACCCCACCTTTTGTTACCGTGACCCAAGAGTCCGGTGACATGCGGAGACACCCGAAGGTAACCCACAAACATTCTTTTGCTATCTGTAAGACTCAACGCATGATAGCACGCGGAGACTAACATCGTCTTCTACACCCTTTGTCAATCGCGGTATGTGTCCATTGACACGCAGAGACTAACGTCGTCTTCTACACCCTTTGTCAATCATTGTATGTGCCCGTTGACACATGGAGATTGACGTCATCTTCTGCACCCTTTGTCAATCGCGGTATATGCCCGTTGACACGCGGAGACTAACTTCTTCTTCTACACCCTTTGCCAATCGTGGTATGTGCCCGTTGACACGCGAAGACTAACGTCGTCTTCTGCACCCTTTGTCAATCGCGGTATGTGCCCGTTGACACGCGGAGACTAACGTCATCTTCTGCACCCTTTGTCAATAAAGGTATGTGCCTGTTGACACACGGAGACTAATGTCATCTTCTGCATCCTTCATCAATCGCGGTATGTGCCCGTTGACACGCGGAGACTAACGCTGTCTTTTGCACCCTTTGTCAATCGCGATATGTGCCCATTGACACGCGGAGACTAACGTCATCTTCTGCATCCTTTGTCAATAAAGGTATGTGCCCGTTGACACGTGGAGACTAACGTCATCTTCTGCATCTTTCGTCAATCGCTGTATGTGCCCGTTGACCCGCAGAGACTGACGTTGTCTTCTGCACCCTTTGTCAATCGCGGTATGTGCCCGTTGACACGCGGAGACTAACGTTGTCTTCTGCATCCTTCGTCAATCGCGGTATGTGCCCGTTGACATGCGGAGACTAACATTGTCTTTTGAACCCTTTTTCAATCGCAGTATGTGCCCGTTGACACGTGGAGACTAATTTCGTCTTCTGCACCCTTTTTCAATCGCGGTATGTGCCCGTTGACACGCGAAGACTAATGTCGTCTTCTGCACCCATTGTCAATCGTGGTATGTGCCTGTTGACACGTGGAGACTAGCGTCGTCTTCTGCACCCTTTGTCAATCGCGGTATGTGCCCGTTGACACGCGGAGACTAACGTTGTATTCTGCATCCTTCGTCAATCGCGGTATGAGCCCATTGACACGCGGAGACTTACGTCATCTTCCGCGCTTTCTATCACACTGACCCTGAAGTCAGGTGACATGCAGAGATGCACAATTAATTTCTCCGCACCATCAATTTCTGCCAATACTAACCTTTGACGTTAGGGGGCAGGCGGAAATGCCCAAGTGGTTATTCGTATAAACATTCTTTCACTATCTATAAGACTCAAAGCACGATAGCGCGCAGAAACTAACATCGTCTTCTGCAGCTTTTGTCGTCCTGACCCGTCAAGTCATGTGACATGCGGGGTTACCATATGGTTACCCACACCTATCGTCAATTGAGGGGAACGAATTCGAAGGTATCAGGATGATGTTGGTCGTTCGGTGCTGATCATTTTCAAAATTTTTGCAGGTTTTTTACTCTCGGTGTCCGAAAACATCCAAGCCCGACAACGCACGAGATTCTTCCGCTGGCAAGGGTATTGACCGGCCGAATGATGTTCCACTCGAACGAAATTAGTGTCTTATATTTACTTCCCTTTTATCTCCAATAAAAGACAAGTACCCTCGAGAAAAGAGGAAAAGATCGAAACACCCAGTTTCCTCTCCAAAAACACTACCCTCGAGATTATTGATCCGTGATCGCGCATGTAATATTTTGGTTCGATAGGAAATCATGTGCAAAATAAAGTCATGGTGCAGCTATGGTTTGGAATTAGGGTGAAAGAACCCGGTGGACCATTCGGTCCTAAATTCAGATCTTATTCGGAGCCCCATGAATTGATTGCCTAACGCTGTTCATGCATCCACCACCATCGAGTCGGAGCCCCACAAATTGATTGCCTAGAGCTATTCGTGCATCCTCCATCATTGAGTCCAGAGCCCAATGAATTGATTGCCTAGCGTTGTTCATGCATCCTCCACCATCGAGTCCGGAGCCCCACGAATTGATTGCCTAGCGTTGTCCGTGCATCCTCCATCATTGAGTTTGGAGCCCCATGAATTGATTGCCTAGCGTTGTTCATGCATCCTCCACCATCGAGTTCGGAGCCCCACGAATTGATTGCCTAGCGCTGTTCGTGCATCCTCCACCATCAAGTCCAGAGCCCCATGAATTGATTACCTAGCGTTGTTCATGCATCCTCCATCATTGAGTCCGGAGTCCCATGAATTGATTGCCTAGTGCTGTTCATGCATCCTCCATTATCAAGTACGGAGCCCCCGGTGAGGGGAAAATACAGTTTTTGTTATTTTCCCAATCGATTCCTTCACCAAAAAATGTGTATACGTGTATATTATGTTATTTTTTTGTTTTGTGTTGTTCAGAGAAAAAGAAGGAGAGACGAGAGTCAATTATTTCAAATCGTTTTGGTTGGAACTATTGTAATTAAGATCAATTAAATCCCCATGATGGGCAAAGGATGGCCTTCGGGAATCATCATAGATTAATTACGGAAAGAGGCTAAGACGGACGAAATCAGTGTCTTATCTTTACTTTCCTCCTATCTTCAATAAAAGGTAAGTAAAGAGGGGCAACTGTCATACCCTAATTTCGTCCAGGGACCATCTGTTTGGTGGCATGCGACCTTCACATGACCGCTTTGAGGAACTTGACACCCATCGTTAGGAAATTCGTGAAGTTCCGCGACATGTCGGGAGTCGAAAGGAAGCATTATTACGCAATCCGTAAAGTTCCGTAACATTCCAGAAGTCAAAGAGGGGATGGTTGTGTAATCCGTAAAGTTTCGTGACATTACAGAAAGAAAACAAGTATCGTTACGTAATTCGTAATGTTCCGTAACGTTACGGAAAAAGAATCAGCAAAAAAGGGCAAAGGGGGTGTATTTAGTAAAATGGGGGGTGCAAATAGCAATTTTCAAATCTGGGCCCTTCTAGAGGATTCTGGGCATTTCCTTGCTTAAGGTGGAAGTAACCTAGCTCACCTGGGCGAGCTGGGCGGCAACCACCTCCCCCGTTTTGTTAAAAAATGGCTTTCAGAACTTCCGTAATGCTTCTGTAAAATTCCCATAACCCTAAATTAGCATACTTCACTTAATATAGGGGATAAGGAAGAGAAAAAAAAGAAGAAAGTCAAGTCCTATATGCTTCCGTAACTTTTTTGTAAATTACGAAAGAAGGGGTGAACTTATCAAATGGGGTGTGCAAATAGCAATTATTAAAATTTTGAATTTGGGTCTTCCAGAGTATTTTCGAAGCAAGGTTGATTCTGGAGGAAGCAACCCAGCTCGCCTGGGCGAGCTGGGTGGCAACCTCCTCCGCCTTTTTCCTATAAATAGGCGAAAGGGGGTTGTTCCAATGATCCATCATCCCCCTGGCTATGCATTTCAACTGTTTTGGGTGAAAACAATTGTTTCCGTGAAGAAAATCCAAGTCGAGGTGCTTTCATAATGCTTCCGAGACGTTTCCGTGAGCAAATCCGTGAAGGTTTTCCGTCGTTCTTCACCGTTCTTCATCCGTTCTTCGTTCGTTCTTTGCTCTTCAACGGGTAAGTTTTCGAATCTGAGACTTTCAATTCATTTCTTGTTTTTTTTTGGCTTTCATCTTTATTTCGTTCACTTTCGGTTTCTTTTCTTCCGTTTTTAACGAGCTTTAACCGATCATTTAAGTCGTTTTCTCACCTAATAAATGATAAAATGAATTTCAACCGATCATTTGCATTGTAATCTCGTTTGATCACTGTTAAAACAAAATCTAACCGATCGTTCACGTTGTAACCTTGGTTAAACCAAAAAAAGCAAAAATAATAATAAAATAATCAAAATATCTTAATAAATAATAATAAAATAATCAAAATATCTTTGAATAAAATAATCAAAAAATCAATCGGACGTTTTTCTTTGGAAGTTTCCTTGGATCAATTGACTAAATAACCAAAGTGAAACTAAGGCTAAAATAAACTGACAAATCAAGTTTTGTCCCCAAAAATCACTAGAAACCGTTTTAAGGTCCAACGCCTTAAATAGTCCTCTTTTCTTTTATCGGTTAACATGGACCATTCAAAAGCATGAAATCAACATGTAACTTTATCGCTTTTGCAAGAACTACGTAGGTCTAATTTCCTCATCGCAATTGAGGATACGTAGGAGCAAAAACCCCGCTTTTGTCGACTACCCCAAGAGATCGTTAATGGTCCAACGCCTTAACATTTCTCTCCTTTCAAAACCAAGAGATCGTTAATGGTCCAATGCCTTAACGTTTCTCTCCTTTCAAAACCAAGAGATCATTATTGGTCCAACGCCTTAACGTTTCTCTCCTTTCCAAAAATCAAAAGATCGTTTAATGGTCCAATGCCTTAAACGACATTTGTTCAGTCAAAATATATCATGCAAAAAAAGATAAAAACAACTTAACCAATGTTCAGTTCTCAAAGAACTACGTAGGTCTGATTTGCTCATCGCAATTGAGGAATACGTAGGAGCAAGGGAAACACCCTTGTCAACCACAAAAAGATCAAAAATACAAAAAAGGCATAAAAAGACATAAAAAACGTAAAAGGGAAATAGAACAAATTGAAGTCATATTTGCACATTTGATTAAAGGCTGCCGTCCCTTGTTACGGACGCGTGGGGTGCTAATACCTTCCCCGTTCATAAATACAACTCTTGAACCTTTCACACTTAAAGTTCGTAGACCACACCTTTTCTGGTTTTTTCCGAAGTTTTCCTCGAATAAACGTTGGTGGCGACTCCGCGCATTTTACTCCCATGGAAGACGCACCCGCGAGCCCTCCCGTCGAAGGGTAGGTTGCGACAAGTAGTCTCTTTGAATATAGCCCTTTTGTCTGCAGTTGAAACAGGTCATGTCTTTTTCCTCACAATTTGAAGAAATATGGTTGGACCTGCCACACTTGTAACAAATGATCTGAGTTGAGAAAGTAGTGGGTTTGCTACCACTACCACTTGGGAACCCCATAACAATAGTCCTTTGGTTGTTAAGGCAATTACCATATTGCTTAGGAGGGGTCAGGTATAGTTTTCCCCAATTTTGGGATCCATGCTTCTTGTTCTTCATTGGCCTTGTATTCCGATAATACACTGCCCTGTCTCAGGAGTCTTCATCCCAAATCCTACACATGTTCACCAGTAGGTGGAACTGATGAACACCTTGATAATTCATAGTGTGCTTCACCTCAGGTTGCAAGCCATTCAGACACTTCACACACTTCGAGCTTTCACCATCTCTTCCTTGTTAATGAGGGAAGTAACTCACCAGCTCTTTGAACTTGGCTGAGTATTCAGTTATAATCATGTTATTTTGCTTGAGCTCAAGGAATTTCATTTCCTTCTTGTTCCTAACATCGTTAGGGAAGTATTTCTCAAGAAATACCCTCTTAAAGGTTTCCCAGGTCACAACTTGACCTTCAGCCTCTAGGCATTGGCGAGTATTCTCCCACCACTACTTAGCTTCTTCTACCAACATATATGTGCCAAAATCAACCTTTTGCTCCTTAACCAATGCCATGATACTTAGCAGCTCCATGAACTTATCCTATATTCTAGTTTCCCATAGCTTGGGCTAAGGCTTGGAGGGCATCAGTTATCGCACGATCATTCCAACCAACCATCACTCCCCACACACCAGGAAGTGAGGACATCGAAGGAATACACACAAGAAAGCAATAAGACAATTACGTACCTGTAATGCCCTAATTTTTGTCTGGAGATGATCATTTGCAAACATTTGGATTCTTGCCAACCAAATTCAGCTGCTTAACACCAGTTGTCGTGTAATCCGTAAGGTTTTTCGATATTTCGGAAAAGAATGCAGAAAATACCCAAAAGGGAGGGCAAAATGGTCATTTGGTGACTTTTTCAGGCCCCTGGCTCGCCCAGGCTAGCCTTTGACTCACCTGGGCCACCAGAAAACTTAGGTCTGAAGTAACCAACTCGCCTGGGCAAGCAAGGTTACTTCTGGAGGAAGCAACCAGCTCACATGGGCGAGCTGCTGTGCAACCTCCACCCCTCATTTCCTATAAATAGGCATGAAGGGGCTGAAGGTAGGGGTTCAACATCATATATTGAGCGGATTTTAGTGAAATTGGTGAAAAGAAGGAGAAAGAAGAAGAAAAAACGAGGTCGAGGCGCTTCCGAATCGCTTCTGTGACTGATTTCTACACCGTTCTATGCCGTTCTTCGATCGTTTGCGCTCTAATCTCACTTTATCACTGTAAAATAAAATTTGAAACGATCATTTGCACTTTAATCTCACTTTATCAATGTAAAATAAAATTTCAACCGATCGTTTATGCCGTAATCACAGTTTATCAATGTAGAATAAAGTTTTAACTGGTCATTTACTTTGCAAGTCCTCTTTTAATGAGTTTGAAAGTAAATAAGTGAAATCAAAGTTAAAATCAACACATGACCAAGCTTTTATCTACAAAAAAATCGCTTGAATTCGTTCAAGGCCCAACGCCTTAACGGTCTTTTACTTTTATCGGTTAAAATGAACATTTCAAAGTTTAAAACCAACCCTTATGTGTAATTTTCTTGCTTAAAAGAACTACATAGGTTTGAGGATACGTAGGAGCAAGAGCCTCGCTCTTGTCGACCCAAAAAGATAAACATAAAAAGGGAAAATAAAATAAATATTGAAGTCATGATTTTGTACACTTGATTAAAGGTTGTTGTCCCTTGTGACATATGCATGAGGTGCTAATACCTTCCCCGCACGTAAACAACTCCCGAACCTTTATTCTTAAAATTCATAGACCCCTTTTGGTTTTTCTAACATTTTCCTTAAATAAATGTTAGTGGCGAATCCCGTGCGTTTTCCTTTATTGGAAGATGAACCCTTGAGTCTCGCATCGCCCTCCCGCTGAAGGGTAGGTTGTGACAGTTGGCAACTCCAATAGGGACTTGTTAGAGAGTTAGGCCATTTAATCTGTGTACAATGTTATCATGACTTTCTTTTTGCTTTGTTTCCCTTTTCTTTCTTTTATGTTCTTGTATTCCTATAACTCTTTGGATGTTTTTGTATTTGGTGTATCTGTTTTCCTAATCTCATGCATGTTTATACATATTTGTTCGTGCACGCTTGGCACGTACACCTTTGCACACACGGTGAGTTATTAGGGCCCTATACCCGAGTCCATGGGAACATAGGAAGTAGAGGTTGATTTGCTGTCATGCTGGGTCTCAGACTTGCTTGATGATAGTGAAACCTCATCTAGAGTTTTTCTCTTTGATGATACGTTGTCGTTGGTAGTGTCTACCGCCACAATGCTTGATATCAAAGAGGATCATATCTCTAGAAACCCTTGAAAGTTATGTGCAACCACCTTGGGAATTATCACTAAGTAGCAAATTTTTAGTCCCTCCTATTAGGTTCCTAAAATAAGGGCACAGAGCAAACACACTATGTTTATTTCCTTGATATTGCCATGCATATCTTCATGATGCCATGATCGTGTGTGTCTTTCCTGTGCTTGCCATGTTGTTTTGTTGTTTCGGCATTAATTGATTGTGTTACCATGCTTATTCGTCCAGTATGTTTATCTTTGCGCTATCAACCACACACTCTCACACATGCGTATTCATGTCGTGTCATCACTCGTGCATTTCATTTTGTCTCCTCATTTTGTCACAGGAAGTTAGAAGGTCCGCATCACCTTCTTAAATGCATGCATGGGGCACCATGGTAATGACTGTAAATGAATCATGATTCTCAATGCATTGTGGGTAAGAAGAGAGGATCTTCCGAGCTCTTGTGTCAGTAAATAAAATATTTTTGTCATGCATAGCATAAACAGTCCATCATGCATTCATCATATTTCCTCCATGATAGGGTGTCAAAGTATTGATCAGCAGAGTTTTTCATTCTAGCAAACATTGGCAGATCAAGGAGAGTAGGCCTCATTCTTTGATGTTTTAGTGTTATTGGTGTTCGGGGTCGTCCTCTTTCCAAATGTGGATGGGCTAGTGGATCTAGCAGCGATCGACGCTTTCCTTTCGTATCACCACAACATGGAAATTCTGGTCGTTGTTGTTTTGGTTGATGCCTATGACACATTTGACCGAAGATGCGAGAAGAGTAGCGCAAGGATTGTCTGTTGCACACCCGTTCTTTATGTATGGCTGGTTTCTCACTTTTTTGGTCATGAAAGTAGACCTGTTTGTCACCTACAAGGTCACCACATGTGTGCCGAGAAAGGGAAAGCAAATTGGGAGCAGCTCTTGGCTGGTATGGTAGGGGCATCCGTTAATTGGTTCCCCCAATGGAAGGAAGGAAGGGCAAGAGTTTTGTCCTCATGCGAAGGGTTCCCAAATGTCCCCTTGATGGGAACGAGGGGTTGTATCAATTATAATCTCGTACTTGCCATAAGACAGTTAGGCTATCCCTTGAGAGGAGTGCCATCGAAAGAGAGTATTGCACCCTTCATCGCACGAGCCTTTAGTGACCCCAATGCAAAAACGCTTCAAAAAATTTGAAAGGCATGGAACATGGTGCAAAGAAAGGATAAGAAGCTCAAAGGAAGCAACAATGAGATCATCAGCGGCTATCATAAGTAGCTGAAAGCTAGGACACAAGAGATAACTTGGCTCCCAAAGCTAAAGATTTCAAGTGAGGAAGAGGCTAAAGTCCCTGAGGAAAGCAAAGACGTGCAAGCCTTGAAAGTGAAACTTGAAAGGACACAAGTGGTCAAGGAAAAGTTCAAGACGACAGCCATCAGGGTCAGGAAGGAATGTGATGAGCTGAGGGATGTCAATGTGGCCACGGCTGAAGCATTGGAACGAGAAACGAAGAGGGCCCGAAAAAAAGAATGGGGTCGAAACAAGTTCTGAGGGGCTTTATGGGGCAACAACAACGAACTCAAGCTTTGAAGGGCCGAAAGAGACTAGTCGAGAGTCAAAGGTATGATATTAGAGGACGGGTTGAAGGCTTGTCAAAGGTCAAAGAAGAGCTTGTCTGAACAATTAAGTAGGACGGAAGAGAAGATGTGGGATATCATTGACCTGTATAAAGAGAAGCAAAATCTAGCTGCAACCCATGAGCAAAGACTAGAGGACGAGCATGCAAAAGTATCGGTCCTGCAAGCGGAAAGGGAAGCAAGGGAGAGAGTGATAGATTCATTATACAGAGAAGCTATGATGTGGATGGATAGGTTCGGTTTCACTTTGAATGGAAGTTAAGAGCTCCCAAGACTGTTAGCCAAGGCCAAGGCAATGGTGTACGGGCACTCGACTCCTGAGGAAGTTCATGGGCTGTTAGATTATTGTTAACATATGATCGAAATGATATCCCACATAATTAGTAACCGCTAAGGCGTTTGTATTTTATTCTTTGACTTTGACAATATAGACAATATTTGTCCTTTAATGAAATAAGACTTCATTCAATCCCATGTCTCTGCTAAAATTTCTGTGTGGGTCCAATACTTCGACAACTTATCATTGTCATGCATTCATGTTTTGTTTATTGCCACATTACTCATTGCATTTTTTTCTTTTAGCAGTTATAGTCAAGTAAACACCATAACCAAAAAAGACAAACAAGCTTTACAACACCCCTATCAAACCCATTCCAAAACTAGAATCATGGCTGAGATAGAGGACGTGCAAGAGCAAATGAAGGCCGATATGGAGGCCATAAAGGATCAAATGACCTCCATGATGGAGGCCATGTTAAGAATGAAGCGGATGATGAAGAGCAATGTCGCCGTAGTTGCCTCCACCAGTGCTGCCGCTGAGGCGAATTTGACCCACCCATCCGCCATAAACCAAGCAAACCAACCAATCCCAAACATAGTAGGTCAGGGAGGGGAGGTGTTAGGTAGCATGGGCGGTCCACACACGGGGCAAAATAGGAATGCTTTCCCCTATGGCTTACCCCCCAATTATACGCCACCCACCATGCACATGCCCAACGAGAACGCTAACTACGCCGTTCCCATTCACTTTGAAGGCCAACAACCCCAGCCTGTAGGGGGCACCTATGAAGAGCCTCGAGATTATGCTTAGGTTGACTTTGAACCACACCCTACGTTCACCACTAAGGGACCAGCGTGTAGTGGTATGCTTCAGCCCAACACCGCGGGGGCTCCTCAACATCGCCCACTACAACCTTTGCATTTCTCAGTAGGGAGACTACCTCCGACAGTGGAAGGAAGGGAGAAATTGGATCTCATTAAGGAGAGGCTACGGGCCATCGAAGGGACTGGTGATTACCCATTTGCTGACGTGATGGAGTTGTGTTTGGTGCTTGACGTCATCATTCCCTTGAAGTTCAAGGTGCCAGATTTCGATAAGTACAAGGGGACTACTTACCCTAGGAACCACCTGAAAATGTATTGTCAGATGATGGGGGCGTACTCCAAAGACAAGAAGATCTTAATGCATTTCTTCCAAGAGAGCTTGGCCAGGGCGGCGGTCACTTGGTATACAAATTTGGAAGCTTCTCGGATCCGCTCTTGGATGGACTTGGTAGCTGCCTTCATCAGGCAGTATCAATATAACACCGACATAGCTCCTGATAGAACCCAGTTGCAAAATATGAGCAAGAGGGAGCATGAGTCCTTTAAAGATTATGCCCAAAGGTGGAGGGACCTGGCAGCACAAGTGGCGCCCCCCATGATGGAAAGAGAAATGATAACTATGATAGTGGACATGCTGCTAGTGTTCTGCTATGAGAAGATGGTGGGTTACATGTCCTCTAGCTTCGTAGATTTGGTATTTGCGGGCGAGAGGATTGAGGTAGGCTTGAGAAGGGGAAAGTTCAACTATGCCGCTCCTGCCAGCACGAGCAATGGGAGATTTGGAGCAAGTGGAGCCAAGAAGAAGGAAGGGGACACCCATGCTGTAACTTCAACTCCTACTTGGCCTAAACCCCAACAAACCTTTCACAACACTTACCAATATTCCCCACACCAACCAAGCTTTTAGACCCACGTCGGAAACCATTCCAATCCGGCGCCCATCCAGCAAAGAGTGCCCACTCAAGCACAAAGGCTTCCCACTCAAAACTCGGCTCCCACACAACCTCGCCCCGCTAGCAACTCTAATCCTAGAACAAGCGCCAATCCGAGAAGGAATTTTCCAGTAAATAAGCTTATGGAATTCACCCCAATCCCGATGTCATATGCTGACTTGCTGCCATCCTTGATCACCAACCAAATGGCAGTGGTGAACCCCTGGAAGATCTACCAATCTCCCTTCCCTCAATGGTACAACCCCAATGCAACCTATGCTTATCATAGAGGTGTCCCGGGGCATTCAATAAAACAATGCATGGCTTTGAAACACAAGGTCCAAAGTTTGATTGACGCAGGGTGGATAACTTTTCAAGAAGACAACCCAAATGTAAGGATGAATCCTCTTGCTAGTCATGGGGGATCGGCGATTAATGCGGTGGAGGAATATGGACCTTGGGGAAGGAAGCAGATGGAAGATGTGCTAACCTCGAGGAGGTTCATATTGGAGGCGTTGTGCGAAGCAGGTATGATTTGCCTTGACGTGGGTAAGGGAGATTCTTGTTTGATACATCCGGGAGCATCACATGATGTAAAGGCATGCTTGGTGGCAAAGGACCTGCTACAAGGGTTGATGGACAAAGGCCTAATTGAGGTTTGTGGTGCGAGAAAGGAGGGAGAAGATGTGTGCATGCAATCGGCTAATAAAGGCCCGAGCAAACCCAAGCCATTGGTAATCCACTTCACTGGGATGTTGTCATGCAAAAGCCTCAAGGCTTCCAGCCTATCCTAGTTAAGAAACCCGTGTCGTTCGCCTACAAAAGTGACAAGGCGGTCCCATGGAGGTATGCCACACAAGGGCCCGACGGAAGGAAGATGCGTCCATCGTACATGCTAAAGATGATTCATCCTCCATCAAGGTCACTAACATCTCTGGCATGAGAAGCATGACTCACAATGGGCAGATCTTCGTTGCACCCGAGTCGTTGGTGCGGTCCAAGGACCTAAAAGGGAAGGCAAAGGTGGGCGTGGAAGAGAGCAACAAGGCAGGCCTGATTCCGGATGAAGAGATCCCAGCCGGAAGGTTTGCCAAGGAAGAGGAGGACTTCAGCAAAAAAGGAATATCCACTGAAGAAGCAACTGAGTTCCTGCGGATCATCCAGCAGAGTGAGTTCAAGGTAATTGAACAACTCAATAAAACCCCAGGTAGGATCTCCCTATTGGGACTACTCATGAACTCTGAGCCTCATTGGGCGCTATTGGTCAAGATTCTAAATGAAGCCCACGTAGACCAAGACATATTTGTGGAAGGTTTCGGGGGCATAATCAACAATGTCACGACCAATAATTACCTCACGTTCGCCGATGAAGAGATACCTGTGGAGGGCCGGAGGCACAATAGAGCCTTGCACGTATCTGTCAAATGTTTGGATCACATTTTGGCCAAAGTGCTTATTGAAAATGACTCTTCACTTAATGTCATGCCCAAGGCTACTTTGGAAAAGTTTCTTTTTAAGGCATCACACCTAAGGTCAAGCTCCATGGTGGTGCGGGCATTCGACGGCAGTCGCCGAGACATAAGAGGGGAGATCGATCTCCCAATTCAAATTGGACCTCACATATGCCAAATTACTTTCCAAGTGATGGCCATAAACCCTGCCTACAGCTGCTTACTAGGCCGGCCTTGGATTCATTTAGTGGGGGTGGTCCCTTCAATTCTACACCAAAAGCTGAAGTTTGTGGTGGAAGGGCAGTTAATTATAGTCTCAGGACAAGAAGACATTCTTGTGAGTTGTCCTTCTTCTACACCTTATGTGGAAGCCACGGAGGAGTCCTTGGAAATGTCCTTTCAAGCATTGGAAGTGGTGAGCAATGCTTATGTGGAATCTCCCTCGGTGCAACCACGCTCATCTGGGGCCTCATTAATGGTAACCCAGGTAATGTTGGGGCATGAATACGAGCCCGGAATGGGTTTAGGCCGGAACGACAATGGCGTGGCAAGTTTGGTAGAGTTCACGGGGAACCGCAGAAGGTTTGGATTGGGATAAGAACCTACGAGCGCTGACGTGAGGAGGAATGCCCTAGAAAGGAGTTGAAGAAGCATGAGACAGCTGCAGGGGCTGCAAGTGAAAGGGGTTCCCTTGTGTCACATCAACGAAAGCTTTGTCAGCGTGGGTTGGATGTGCGAAGGGCGGGTCCCCATGATACATGAAGAAACCCCTCAAGAGAAACCAAATTGGGTGCAACCGTACCCTCTAGAGTTTGAGTTGGGGAACTGGCGAATTGTCAAACAAACCGGAATTTCCATGGCAAACACAATGTAATTCGTTAGTTCTAACCCTGTTGTTGGGCCTAGGCTTTAAGGTTTTTCCTCCCATTTGGGCATGTCTTTTGTTACCACAAATATATAAATATACAATCATTCTTCATTTGTTCTTGCACTTTCGTCCATTTTGATTCATCTGCATATTTATTGTTGTTGCGATTAAATGGTACAATCCAACAATGAGTCCTGTGAAGGTAATGATACCGAGGACCCAAACGTTGATTTTGAGAAATTGATAAATCAAGCTGAGGAAGGGGAAGATGAGGATTGGGGGCTTCCCCCAGAGCTAAAAAGAATGGTCGAACAGAAAGATAGGGAAATGAAGCCACACCAAGAAGAAACAGATATTGTAAACTTAGGTGTTGGCAAAGAAAGAAAGGAGGTCAAGGTTGGCACTAGTATGTCCATGAATGTCCGAGATGAATTGGTGGCCCTGCTATGAGACTACCAAGACATCTTCACTTGGTCCTACCAAGATATGCCTGGGTTGATTCCCGACATCATACAACATAGATTACCTCTAAATCCTGAGTGTTCCCCAGTAAAGCAAAAGCTGAAGCCCGAGATGTCCTTGAAAATAAAAGAAGAGGTGAAAAAGCAATTTGATGTTGGCTTCTTGGCTGTTGCTTGATACCCGCAATGGGTCGCCAATATTGTGCCAGTCCCTTAAAAGGATGGGAAGGTGCGAATGTGCATGGACTATCGGGATCTAAACCGAGCGAATCCAATGGATAACTTTCCTTTACTGCACATCGATATCCTCATAGATAACACGACCAATTTTGCCTTGTTTTCTTTCATGGATGGGTTCTCAGGCTATAATCAAATAAAGATGGCACCGGAGGACATGGAGAAGATGACCTTCGTCACCCTGTGGGAAACTTTCTGCTACAAAGTAATGTCCTTTGGGCTTAAGAATGCTAGGGCAACCTACCAATGGGCTATGGTAGCATTATTCCATGACATGATGCACAAAGAAATTGAGGTCTACGTGGATGATATGATTGCCAAATCAAGGACCGAAGAGGAACACCTTGTTAACTTACGAAAGTTGTTCAAGAGGCTGCGTAAGTACCGATTAAGGTTGAATCCCGCGAAGTGCACTTTCAGGGTCAAGTTGGGAAAGTTGCTCAGTTTTATCGTAAGCTAGAAAGGGATAGAGGTGGACCCAGACAAGGTGAAAGCCATCCTTGAAATGCCCGAGCCACACACCGAGAAGTAGGTCTAAGGCTTCCTAGGATGTCTGAACTACATATCGAGATTCATATCACAGCTGACCGCCACTTGTGAGCCTCTTTTCAAGCTATTGCGTAAGAACCAATCTGTCCAATGGAACGACGACTGCCAAGTGGCGTTCAAAAGGATTAAGCGATGCCTCATGAATCCTCCTTTGCTTGTGCCACTGGTGCCAGAAGACCCCTTATCCTATATATGATTATGTTGGATGAGTTGATGGGGTGTATGTTAGGGTAGCATGACAAATCAGGAAAGAGGGAATGGGTCGTCTATTACCTAACCAAGAAGTTCACAACATGTGAAATGAACTACTCTTTGCTCGAAAAGGCATGCTGCGCCCTGGTGTGGGCAGCACACCATCTAAGATAGTACATGCTGAGCTACACCACTTGGTTAGTGTCCAAAATGGACCCAGTCAAGTACATATTTGAAATACCTGCTCTCACCAGACGAATCGCTCGGTGGCAGGTTCTGCTGTCAGAGTTCGACATCGTTTATGTCACTCAAAAGGTGATAAAGGGAAGCACCTTGGCAGATTACCTGGCTTAGCAGCCCATCAACGACTACCAGCCTATGCATCCAAAATTCCCGAATGAGGAAATTATGACCTTTGTTCAAGGAAGAAGTAGAGTATGAAGATAGGGACAAATGGATTGTGTGGTTCGATAGAGCGTCCAACACACTAAGCCATGGAGTTGGGGCGGTTTTGGTTACCCCCGATGATCAATATATACCCTTCACGACTAGATTGGTTTTTGACTACACGAACAACATGACTGAGTAGAAGGCGTGCGCCCTTGGGATCCAAGCAACAATTGACTTCAAGGTCAAGTTGCTCAAGGTATATGGAGACTCAGCCTTGGTAATCCACCAGTTGAGAAGGGAATGGGAGATCAGGGATCATAAGTTGATACCCTACTAGGCCTACATCAGGAAACTGATAGAGTACTTCGATGACATATCCTTTCACCACATTCCTAGAGAGGAGAATCAGATGGCCGATGCCCTTGCCACGCTGGCATCCATGTTCCAACTCACCCCACACGGGGATTTTCCGTACATCAAATTCTGGTGTCGTGGAAAGCCTGCACACTGCTGCTTGATAGAAGAAGAACAAGATGGAAAACCTTAGTACTTCGACATCAAGTGATACATCAAAGACAAGGAGTACCCACGGGAGGCCTCTAACAACGACAAGAGAATGTTGTGGAGGTTGGCAGCCGATTTTTTCCTAAGTGGAAATATCCTGTACAAGAGGAACCATGATTTGGTTTTGCTCCGATGTGTGAATGCCAGGGAGGCTAAGTAGATGCTAGTGGAACTGCATAAGGGATCCTTTGGAACACATGCCAACGACAATGACAAGAGAACGTTGCAGAGGTTGGCAGCCGACTTTTTCCTAAGTGGAAATATCCTGTGCAAGAGGAACCATGATTTGGTTTTGCTCCGATGTGTTGATGCCAGGGAGGCTGAGCAGATGCTAATGGAAGTGCATAAGGGATCCTTTGGAACACATGCCAACGGACATGCCATGGCCCGGAAGATCCTGAGGGCAGGGTATTACTGGCTCACTATGGAAAATGATTGTTGTGTGAGAAAGTGCCACAAGTGCCAGGCCTTCGTTGATAATGTCAATGCTTCGCTTGTACCTTTGAACATCTTGGCAGTGCCTTGGCCGTTTTCTATGTGGGGAATAGACGTTATTGGAGCTATTGAGCCCAAAGCTTTGAATGGACATCACTTCATTTTGGTCGCCATTGATTACTTCACCAAATGGGTTGAAGCAACTTTGTACGCCAATATAACTAGAAGTCTGGTGGTCGGGTTCATCAAGAAAGAGATAATTTGTTGGTATGGGTTGCCTAGGAAGATTATCACTGATAATGCCACCAATCTGAACAATAAAATGATGAAGGAAATGTGTGAGGATTTCAAGATCTAACACCACAATTCTATGCCTTACAGGCCCAAGATGAATTGGTTAGTTGAGGCTGCTAATAAGAACATCAAGAAAATAGTTCAGAAGATGACCGTGTCATAAAAGGATTAGCACGAGATGCTCCTCTTTGCACTGCATGGTTATCAAACCTTAGTGCGCACATCGACTGGGGCAACCCTGTTCTCTTTGGTATACGGGATGGAGGTTGTGCTTTCGTTTGAAGTAAAGGTCCCTTCTTTGAGGATTCTAGCTGAATCAGGGTTGGAGGAATCGGAATGGGCCCAAACTCGCTTTGATCAGTTGAATCTTATAGATGGGAAGAGATTGGCCGCCATGAGCCATGGACAATTGTATCAAAGCCGAGTAAAGAATGCTTTTGACAAGAAGGTATGCCCACACAAGTTCAGCGAAGGGGGTCTCATCTTGAAGAAAGTATCCTAAGCTCAAAAAGCACCATAGGGGAAAGTGGGCTCCGAATTATGAAGGACCTTTTGTTGTGAAGAAGGCATTTTCGGGAGGTGCATTGTTGCTTCCCAGCATGGATGATGAAGAATTGCCTTCTCCTGTGAATTCTGATATCGTCAAATGATATTATGCATAGTACCTGGGGCAGCTAGAGGGTTCAATACATGATTGTTCTTCAAGGACTCATTGGGATCTCCAAAGTCTTAAAAATCCTTTGTAAACCATGATCACAACATTAATAAATATTGGATTAATGATTTTCATCTTAAAATTCATGTGTTGTGTCTTTCACTTCTTTAGAGTACACACTCTCGATCTTGAATCCGAAGCCATTTGGCTCAAATAATGGGGTGTTGTAAGCGTTTAAGTAAAATTGAACACAATAACACCTGTTTAATTGTTGCACTTAAACATCCGAATCATAAGCATGCATGCATTTGCATTTTGAGTGGTGATTCACATTTTGTCGCATGATGCCATTTCCTTTGTTCAAAGCTTAGGGGTAGATACGGACAGGTGCAAGGCCCATGATCAATCAATCATCATTTGGCATTCGGCTCAAGACGTTAAAGAAGCACTCCTAGGAGGCAGTCTGGTATCTCTAATTTTGTTCTTTAAAATTCGTGCTTTTATGTATTTGATTGTTTTCTTGAATTATATTTTTATTTGCAACCATAAGAGTTTAAGAAATATAAACATAACAAGGAATACTCAAAATTTTGCAAAGGGGTTTTGGAAAAAAAAGGGGGAGGGGGGTGGTTAAGCTCGCCTGGGCGAGTTAAGCTCGTTTGGGCGAGCATGCCTGATCCAAAAGTTTAAAAAGGGGGAGGGGTGAAGCCATTTCTTCACCCCATTCTTCCCCAAAACTCAAACCACCCCCAAAGCTTGCGGGAACTTCGAATCGTAGCCCCTAAGCCCCCTGTCGGAACGTGCCCTTCGCGGGCGAGCGAGGGCGAGGCTCACGGGTGCGCTTTCCAAAGGAAGAAAGGTGCGCGGAGTCGCCACCAACGTTTATTTGTGGAAAACGTCGGGAAAACCGAAGGAAACCGGTCAAAATGAAAATTCTAAGTTCGGGAGTTGTATTTACGCTTGAGGAAGGTATTAGCACCTCTTACGTTTGTCTCAAAGGACAACAGCCTATTTTTTAGAATTGTGGAATTGTGTTATCTTAACTTTTATTTCTTTTTATTTTTTGAGGTCGACAAAAGCGGGGCTTTTGCTCTTTTGCTCCTACGTACCCTCCATCAAAGAGGAAATCAGACCTACGTAGTTCTTTCTTATGTGTGAATCAAGCGATTCTTTTTACTTGAGGGGTGATCATTTTAAGGCGTTGGACCTTAAAAATGATCCATTTTACTTAGTAAGTAACTGAAATGATAAACTTTCAAAACCCTGTTTTTGTGGACGAGCTTGACTAGGCGAGTTGATTTTAGCCTTAGTTTCACTTTAGTTATTAGTCAATTCAATTAAGAATGAGAAATCCCAAAGAGAAAACGTCCGATTGATTTTTCGCTTTAGTTTACTAAAAGGTATTTTTTTATTATTATATTATTTTTTTACCTCTTTTTTGATTTCCAACGTGGTTACGGCACGACCGAACGGTCGGAATTCATTTTAACCAAAATTAACGGATGATACAATTCAAACGATCGGTGGAAATTTATTTTATTTTTAGATTAAGCGAGAAATGACTTAAATAAATGACTTAAGCACGTCAAAAGGGGGTATAAAAAGTAAATGAAAACGAGAATAAAAATACATGAAACAAAATGTGGACCACCACGGGTACATAGAGTGAATTGAAAAGCTTGGTTTGAGGTACTTACCCGTTGAAGACTGAAGAAAACGAAGAACGAACGATGAATCTTTGAAGAACGGTCGAGAATCTTCGCGTAATTACTCACGGAAACGTTACGAAAACGTTACAGAAGCGCCTAGGCTTGGATTTTCTTCACGAAAATAATCTTCCTCAGCAAATTCGAAAGAGAGAGAAGGGCCTAAGGGGCTGAACCCTTTTCTTCTTCACTTCTCCCCCTATTTATAGCAAAATAGGGGAGAAGCTTGCCGCCCAGCTCGCCCAGGCGAGCAAGGTTGCTTCCTCCAGAAACAACAGCCTTCTGGAGGGCCCAAGTGGGCCTGGTTGCTATTTGCACCCCCTTGTTTACTAAATGCACCCCCCTTTCTATTTTTTTGTAATTCTTTTTTCCGTAACGTTACGAAACTTTAGGAATTTCATAATGATACTTATTTTCCTTCCGCAAGGTTACGAATCCTTACGGATTATGTATTTACTCTTTTTTAGCTTTCGAAGAAGTTACGGAAACTCACGGATTGCGCAAAAACACCTCTTTTCGATTTCCGCCACATTATGGAATTTCACGAATCGCGCAAGCCTGCTTCCTTTCGATTTCTGAGACATCTCGGGACTTCATTTATTGCATGTCATCAAGTAATAATCCCCGGACGAAATTAGGGTATGACAGTTGCCCCTCTTTACTTACCTCTCATCGGAGATAAGAGGAAAACAAAGATAGGACACTGATTTCGTCCGTCCTGCCCTTTCTGTGATGACGACTCTCGTCTCCACTCCTTCTTTTTTTTTCTGCACAAAACAAAATACAAACAACAACACAGAACAACGAAAATAATATACACATATACACATACACATATTTGACGAAGGAACCGATCCGGAAAACAACAGAATAACGTGTTTCCCAGTCACCAGAGACTTCGTGCTTGACAAGGGAGGACACATGAACAGCGCTAGGCAATAACATTCATGTGGCTCTGGAACAAAGGTGGAGTATGGAGGATTGCCTTGAGGGTCCGCACTTAGGCAATCATGAAACTCAGCTCCAAACTCGAAAGTGGAGGACACATGAACAACCCTAAGACATAACATTCATGTGGCTCCGGAAAAGGGTGAGAATGGAGGATTGCCTTGAGGGTCCTCTCTTAGGCAATCATGAAACTCAGCTCCAAACTCGAAAGTGGAGGACACATGAACAGCCCTAAGCAATAACATTCATGTAGCTCCGGAAAAGGGTGAGAATGGAGGATTGCCTTGAGGGTCCTCTCTTAGGCAATCATGAAACTCAGCTCCAAACTCGAAAGTGGAGGACACATGAACAGCCCTAAGCAATAACATTCATGTGGCTCCGGAAAAGGGTGAGAATGGAGGATTGCCTTGAGGGTCCTCTCTTAGGCAATCATGAAACTCAGCTCCAAACTCGAAAGTGGAGGACACATGAATGACAATGCAATTTATTCATGTGGCTCAGAAAAGGATGAGAATGGAGGATTGCGTTGAGGGTCCTCTCTTAGGAAATCATGAAACTCAGCTCCAAACTCGAAAGTGGAGGACACATGAATGACAACGCAATTCATTCATGTGGCTCCGGAAAAGGATGAGAATGGAGGATTGCCTTGAGGGTCCTCTCTTAGGCAATCATGGAACACAGCTCCAAACTCGAAAATGGAGGACACATGAATGACAACACAATTCATTCATGTGGCTTCGGAAAAGGATGAGAATGGAGGATTGCCTTGAGGGTCCTCTCTTAGGCAATCATGGAACACAGCTCCAAACTCGAAAATGGAGGACACATGAATGATAACGCAATTCATTCATGTGGCTCCGGAAAAGGATGAGAATAGAGGATTGCCTTGAGGGTCCTCTCTTAGGCAATCATGGAACACAAGCTCCAAACTCGAAAATGGAGGACACATGAATGACAACGCAATTCATTCATGTGGCTCTGGAAAAGGATGAGAATGGAGGATTGCCTTGAGGGTCCTCTCTTAGGCAATCATGAAACACAGCTCCAAACTCAAAAGTGGAGAACACATGAACAACCCTAAGCAATAACATTCATGTGGCTCCGGAAAACGGTGAGAAAGGAGGATTGCCTTCAGGGTCCTCTCTTAGGCAATCATGGAACACAGCTCCAAACTCGAAAATGGAGGACACATGAATGACAACGCAATTCATTCATGTGGCTCCGGAAAAGGATGAGAATGGAGGATTGCCTTGAGGGGTCCTCTCTTAAGCAATCATGAAACACAGCTCCAAACTCAAAAGTGGAGAACACATGAACAGCCCTAAGCAATAACAATCATGTGGCTCCGGAAAAGGGTGAGAAAGGAGGATTGCCTTGAGGGTCCTCTCTTAGGCAATCATGGAACACATCTCCAAACTCGAAAATGGAGGACACATGAATGACAACGCAATTCATTCATGTGGCTCCGGAAAAGGATGAGAATGGAGGATTGCCTTGAGGGTCCCCTCTTAGGCAATCATGAAACACAGCTCCAAACTCAAAAGTGGAGAACACATGAACAGCCCTAAGCAATAACATTCATGTGGCTCCAGAAAAGGGTGAGAATGGAGGATTGCCTTGAGGGTCCTCTCTTAGGCAATCATGGAACACAGCTCCAAACTCGAAAATGGAGGACACATGAATGACAACGCAATTCATTCATGGGGCTCCGAAAAAGGGTGAGAATGGAGGATTGCCTTGAGGGTCCTCACTTAGGCAATCATGAAACACAGCTCCAAACTCGAAATTGGAGGACACATGAACATCCCCAAGTAATAACATTCATGTGGCTCTGGAAAAGGGCGAGAATGGAGGATTGCCTTGAGGGTCCTCTCTTAGGCAATCATGAAACACAGCTCCAAACTCGAAAGTGGAGGACACATGAACAGCCCCAAGTAATAACATTCATGTGGCTCTGGAAAAGGGCGAGAATGGAGGATTGCCTTGAGGGTCCTCTCTTAGGCAATCATGAAACACAGCTCCAAACTCGAAAGTGGAGGACACATGAACAGCCCTAAGCAATAACATTCATGTGGCTCCGAAAAAGGGTGAGAATGGAGGATTGCCTTGAGGGTCCTCACTTAGGCAATCATGAAACATAGCCCCAAACTTGAAAATGGAGGACACATGAACAGCCCTAAGCAATAACATTCATGTGGCTCCGAAAAAGGGTGAGAATGGAGGATTGCCTTGAGGGTTCTCACTTAGGCAATCATGGAACACATCTCCAAACTCGAAAATGGAGGACACATGAACAGCCCTAAGCAATAACATTCATGTGGCTCCGAAAAAGGGTGAGAATGGAGGATTGCCTTGAGGGTCCTCACTTAGGCAATCATGAAACACAACTCCAAACTCGAAAGTGGAGGACACATGAACAGCGCTAGGCAATAACATTCATGGGGCTCCGAAAAAGGGTGTTGGCGGGACCGAACGGTCCACCGGGTTTTTCCACCTGAAAGGCGAACATGCTTTTTGTAAAGAAAAATAAATCATTCGCGAGAGCACCATATCTTAGGGAAACAATATACTTGTGCCAAGGGTAATTTTCCTTGTAACCGAGAATGAAGGGCAGGATGTCAACTTTCAACTTTTAAATGAACATGCGGAGGAAACATCGGGCTAAGCTGAAAAATAAATCACTCATAGTGTATAAAACTCACAAGGCAAGTGTCTTATCCTATTCCCAAACCATAACTGCACCACGACTCTATTTTGCACACGACTTCCTATCGAATCATAGATCAAACGTACGATCACGGACCAATAGGATTTTCTCGAGGTCAGTGTTTTTGGAGAGGAATCTGGGTGTTTCGGTCTTTTCCTCTTTGTTCATGTGGGGTGGGATATTGCCAGTCAAGAATGATTCTGAGTGGCAATCTGGCTTTTGGATACTCTCTATCCTCTTTCTTTCATTGATCGAGAATTGCCTCTTTTCCCTTTTCACTTCATTTCGATCATTGATCGGGAATCCTTCTTTCCTTTCTTCTGTTCTTTTCTTTATTTTCATTTTTTTCTTTTTTCTTTCTTTCCATTTCTTCCTTTTCTTTCTTTTCACTTTTCCTTCCCCATCCCTTTCTTTGGGAAATCGGGTTTAGCGTTCTATTTGCTCTCCCTTGAGGAGATTCCGCTGTCCTTTGCTTCGGGGGAAAGAATGAGGATTCCTTTTTTACAGGCCAAGGTTCAAAAAGGTCTAAGGTTGTGTTTAAATGGGGTCTTTTATTGTGGGAACCCAATCTTGATATCTGGGGCGCAATAAATTTGGGTGTCAAGGCATCGGTCTCGGGCCGAACTCCCATATTAGTCCACAAGGCACGCGTGACAATGATGATTTGAAAACAATGTGCAAAATTAGTCATGGCTACAGCCCGGTGGGCACTCAAGCATCCTGTTTATGGCATTGTGATACTACGGTTGGGAATTTACACAGACAGACCCAACGTTTCCAAGTTATGTTCTTTCATCAGTTCAATGAATTCATCCATCCTTATCTCGGTTCATTGCAGAAAATACACTCTTAGCATCAGTCCCTTGTTTCCAGAAGATGCGTTTGCTCTTTACGAATGATTTATACTTCTTAACTATAACATGTCGACCTTCGCGGTCTTTCTTTCTTTTTACTTTTTGTTTCATTTTTATATATGTTCACTAAAACTATACACATGTGGTCCTTTATGAGGAAAACCTTTCTTTGTACATCTATATTTTTATATATGACAAACTTTTTCTGTACACGCATTAGAACTCTTCTCCTTACGTCACACGGTCTATACACAAACCCAATTTACACTCAAAGATTTTTTTCATTTTTTCCGACACACACTTATAGTTCACACAAAAGTTTCTTCATATACACTCGTTGCTCACACACACAAGAATTCCTTTCCATGCATCATTTACACACAAGAAACCTTCTATACACATTTTCCTTTTACATACATGTATATATACAAAAAAAAAATTTCTTTTCTTTACGAACATGACTTTTATTCACAACGCTTCTCTCTTTTATTAAGTTCTTGGGTTCATTTTACTTTTAGGACAACGTTCCTAAATGAAAAACTCCACACGACTCCGGAATTTCAACAAACACTATTGACAACAATGAAGTAAGTACTAACGCAATAGTCCAAACAAAATATATGCACAAAACAAATGACAATCGTGACATCAAAAAACAAACGTTAGTCCCTCAAGTCATGTAAATGATAAAGGATGAAACATAAAAGAACATGAATCTGGGGATCCCACGGTCATGTGGCTCTGCATGCCACCAGACCCTTGGGTCACGGTAACAAAAAGTGGGGTGGTCGACAAAAGCAGAGCTTTTGCTCCTACGTATCCTCAATTTGTGATGAGGAACTCAGACCTACGTAGTTCTTGACAACTGTGAGACTAAAAATAGTCTCGGTGTTTTCCTCACTAAAATGCAAACATGCTTTAGTAAAGAGACAAAACTTCCAACTGATCAGAGCAACATATGCTCCCCTTTTTTTTATGAAAAATGATGTGTCTATCGGGGAAGGAGAGTATGCTGATGAAATTTTCTCATAACCGTAAATGAGATTTTGGATGTTAGCATTTCGTTTCTAAACGACCATTTAAGGGAAACACTGGGTCCAGATAGGAGAAAATCACTCAAAGTGTATCAATCTCACACAGGTAAGTGTTTCATCCTAATTCCGAACCATAGATATGTCATGACTTGATTTTGCAAATCATTTCCTATCAAATCAAAGATTACATGCGTGATCATGGATCAATAGGACTTTTTCTTGGGAATGGTTTGTTTTTCTTGATAGGGACTTTGGCTTTGAGTGTTTTTGGCCTTTTCCTTTTTTGTTTTTGTTTAGTGTGAGGTGAACAAGTCACCGACGCACAGGATTTTGGTTGGCAATCAAAGGGAGAGGGCCACTTTAGGTCGTGGTTTTCTTTCTTTTTTTTGGTTTACTTGGTGACAATTCTGTATTGTTCAGATATTGTCTGGCCCAAAGACCCTTCTGGATGTTTCTTTTGTTTTCTTCCGATCCTTGATCGGGAATTTTCTTTCCTTTTTTTTTTTTGCTTTCTCCCCTTCTTTGATTGGGAATTTTCTTTCTCTTTTGTGTCTCCTCTCTTTCTTGGATTGGGAATTTTCTTTTCTTTTTGTGTCTTCTCCCTTTCTTGGATTGGGAATTTTCCTTCTCTTTGTGTTTTCTTCCGAGGGCAAGGATTGACATTCTCACCCTAGGTCAAGGTTTATGGTAAGTTGGGATTCTGGCTCAAGGCTTGTAGAACGGCTGGTCATGATATATGTCAGGGTTTGGCCAGCAGTTCGGGGATAAAGGGGATGTCCTACATTATTTCCATGATACACATGCAACAATGATGATTAGGAAATTTTATGCAAAACTGGTCATGCATGCACCTATGTGGACACTCAAGCATCAAGTTTTTTATGGTCATGTGACACTAGGGCTCAGGATTCATTTCCCCTATTTAAGTCAACCCAGTATTTCCAAAATATGTTCTTTTATCAATTTGTGCATTCATCCGAGTCTATTTTGGGCATCCGGGAAAATTTTCACAGCATTCACCCTTCAGGTGTATACACATTCTTTCAAAAACTAGTTATGATCAGCAAAATTTTTTCAAAGAAAAGTTGGAAGTCATCTCTTTTCAAAAGCATGTTGTTTTTTAGCTAGACAACTTTTTATTATTATTATTTTCTATTTTTTCTTGCTCACTCTCTTTTTGCTCTCGTTTTTTTCCATGAGGTATTTTGCTACATACGTATAATATTTTTTCTATATACATGCATATCCAAGGTATCTTGCTACCTAAACATACATATGTATATTTTGTGAAGTATTTTTCCTACATACATGTATATCTAAACATACATATATATATTTTGTGAAGTATTTTTGTTTACATACATGCATATATTAGGTATTTTCACTACCTAATCATACATATATATATTTTGTGAGGTATGACTACCTTCCGAGCTTGTGCTTGTTTTATTTAAATTCCTAGGATCATGAGCAACTAGGTGTGTCCTACTATGACTTCAGAAACAAAAGTGATCAAATAACAAGCAGAGATATAAAAGGTACTAGGTTGCCTCCTAGTAGCGCTTCTTTAACGTCTTGAGCTGGACGCGTGATGGCTTGTCGGTCACAGACCTAGTACTTTGCTTACCTTTGGCTCTGGACTTGGTTGCCTATTGGTCGGCCATGGGTCGTAAGCAACGCTCTAACCTTTTTATGGATGAGCTGAGGTGAACTCTAGAGGTGGTGGCAGTGCGTCTGTTGCCCGCTGCTGGCCATCCCCAGGCTGCTGTGGTGTTTCGCCCTGTGCCTGCCTGGGGGCGCAGTACTTCTTGATGAAAACTCGATTAGTAGGGGGCCTGATGCCCTTGCTGGAGGTGACAGACACTCCGTAGAACTGACAGAGACCCGTAATTTGACAACTCCAAGACCCTGTTGGACTTCTTCGGGTCCACTGGGTGTCTTGCAGGCGCAATCCCTGCAAACAATAGATGAAATCAAAAATCAGTTGAGCGAGGTGCATATTTACCTATGTCATGATGACGTGACCTTGCCGGGGGGAACGGGCACCCTGTAGGACTACAGAGGCCCATAACCAGAGCTGGAAACCCCAGGGCCCTGTTGGACTTCTCCGGGTCCACTGGGTGTCTTTGTGGGTGCCATTCCTGCAAACAATAGATGGTATCAGAAATCAGTTGAACCATATGTATACTTACCTATGTCACGATGGCATGACCTTGCTGGGGGAACGGGCACCCGGTAGGACTGACAGAGGCCCGTAACCAGAGCTGGAAACCCCAGGGCCCTGTTGGACTTCTTCGGGTCCATTGGGCGTCTTGTGGGCGCGATCCCTGCAAACAATAGATTACATCAGCAATCAATTGAGCCATGTGCATACTTACCTATGTCATGACGGCACAAACCAATCGATACATCTGCGGGGGGAGATTGGCATTGTGATCACCAGGCGAAATGTTACTAAATAGCAACGTCATCCATGTAAGAGTGGTCATGTCGGTGCGCATGATCCGCACTCGTCTTTTTGCAGCGGCACGGGTGAAATCTTGCCCCGGTATGCATAGTAGATGCGTGATAGCCTCCCTCTCTGGATGTGCTCGCACAGTTGGTCGCCCTCTAATATCAGGGGGTGGCCCAGGAACTGATAAAAGGAAACTACTGGCCCCTTAACCGGGAGTGCAAGTCTCGGTGAAGCATCTAAGGGCAAAGGACCTTATATTCTCTTAAGGTTTGGATATGGAGCACACTGAAAATGAGGACGCGTAGCCCTCTAAAGGCGAGGGCGTGCAGCCCTCTACAGGCGAGGACATATAGTCCTCTAAAGGTGATAGGTACTAGTACCCAAGGGTCCACCTTTATGAGAAAACAAGAGGTCGGCCCATCGAGAGGGCCGGTCATCCAACAAGATTGGACACGAGATGTAGGAAATCTATGCAGTTAACATGATTTTTAGGGATGCAACCTTTGTTGTGAATTTTGGTAATGCTGACCTTATATGAAACAATGCAATGAAATGGAAAGTTGTACAATGTTCATGACATTCTTTCCCTATTTTGGGATTTTGATTTTGATTTAATCTTTTGGGAAAACACAGATTGACTGTCCTTTTGAAAAAGGTGATAATTCATGCAACCCTATCCTATCTTTTGCAAATTTTTTCGGGAACTCTCTCAGAGTGTATGTTCTGTTTGATTTAGTCACTTGACCATTTTAGAGTGACGACAATGGAGCCGTTTGACGTTTAATCCATCTATTGAAATTCCAGGGCTTGTATCCCCCTTTTTTTCTTGTTTAAAAAACATCGACGGGTGAGAACTTTTGATCTGCTCCTATGTTCACTTGAGGCTCATGCACGATGCCCCTCATTGCCCCAGTGTAAGGCTTTGAGGTACCAATTGTTATCTTTTGTCATGACCTTGTAGCTAGGAACCTATTGGGTGAAAACTTCTAATCTGCCCCTAGGTTTGCTTGAGGTTTTTGCATGGTGCCTTTCGTTGCCCCAGTGTAAGGCTTTGAGGTACAATCGTTGTCTTTCGTCATGACCTTGTAGCAAGGAACCTATTGGGTGAGAACTTCTAATCTGCCCCTAGGTTCGTTTGAGGTTTATGCATGGGGCCTTTCATTGCCCCGGTGTAGGGCTTAGAGGTACCAATTGTTGTCTTGTTTTCACAACCTCGCAGTGAGGAAGAATGAAAGATGCAGTTGATTCTTGCAAAAAGAATTTTCCAAGGACGATAAATAGTTGAAGGATCTTTCAGTTGATGGATTAAGTCAAATGACTCCTATGTAGAAGCAAGATGTTTTGATGTCTTGATGATGCTAAAGGATCAAGTGCTTCTAAGTTTTACTCAAGACAAGAATCCAAGAAAATCAAGATATACGATCAAGTTGATCTCTAGAATCTTTAGGAAGAAGTTTCCAAATTGAAAATACAAAAGGTTTGACCAAAGAATTCTATCATTTCAAATTGAGATTTTCTCTATGGTAATCGATTACCGGCAGTTGAAAATGTTTATCACAGTCACTAGAAATTTGAATTCAAAATTTATAATGTGTAATTGATTACTAGAGGGGATTTTCATAAAATAATCGCCAAGAGTCACACCTATTCAAATTTTTTATGAATGACCATCAAAGGTGACTTGGAAACACGAACTTAAAGGGAGTTTTCATTGCCCAAACAGTTTTATCCTCTTAAAAGATTAAGAGTTTTTCTGAACTGAAATGTCTTATCCTCTCAAAAAGATTCCTTGGTCAACCACTTGCATACTCAATAAGGAATTTTGATTGATCTTCATTGTACAATCTATCTCTTTTAAGAGAGATCTCTTCTTCTCTTCTTCTTATTTATGAAAAGGGATTAAGAGACCGTGGGTCTCTTGTTGTAGAGGATTCTTGAACATAAGGGAAGGGTTGTCCCTGTGTGCATTGTTAATCTAAAAAGAGAGAGTGAAAGTTTAATTGAGGTATGCGAATGATGCACAGTTGAAGTATTGCAAATTTTTACGCAGGATATGGGGTTGAATCAATTAAGATTTTCAACATGGTCCATGACATCTTCGTCAAGGTGAAACTGGAAGTAACAAGGACATTAACAGTCCTAAATGTGTTTGGCAGTAGACGAAGCAACGATGTAACCCGATCCATCTTTTGCCCCAATTTTTTGCAAGATGGTTACTTCCATGCTTCAACTTGACTCGATGAACCTTTTCGTAAAAGCACGAGCTTGGTTCAACCCCATAACCAAGGGAATGGCAATTTTGATCGCCAATACTTCAACAACATTTCATAGGGATGAAAGACTCGAGAATACGCATGCTATGCATGGAAAATGTAATTATGAGATTGAGATGCCCGAAGAAACATCCTTTCTTAGTTAACCATGCATTAGGTACCATGTTCAATCATTTTGTTTTGTTGTTTGTGTTTTTTTTTTTTAATTTTAAAAATGGGTTTATGATCCCAACATGGTTGGCTCATGGTACCTAACACATGCAACTAAGAATGCATCATGAATTTTTCATGCTTCCCCCCTTTTTTTTGTTTTTGTTTTGTAGAGGAAAATACAAGGATCATGTATGAGCAAACATGTAGAACAAAAAGTATGTTGAACGCATACGCATGATGATGCAATGACTCATGCAAAATGGGAATGTGATAATGGACAAATGCAGGAATGATATGTTCATTATGATGCTGAAGAGATGTTTATGCGGTGCATGATATGAATGCATTTACGGACACGAGAGCCCGGAAAATTATCTCTCCTTTTTGCGCATTTGGGGGGCGCAGTGCCCCATGTGTGCAGTTAAGAAGACGATATGGATCTTCCGGCTTCCCATGACAAAAGACGAGACCCACATACAACGCATGTGTGACAGTATGATGCAGATGCGCATGCATGAAACGGAAAGAAAACAACACAAAGGGGTAATTCACACATACGAGACTGCAGAGATCCAACTTTAATGCTACGTTTTGGGCATGATGGCGCCTCAACGTAGTATTAAAAAGGTTATGTATTACTCTAAAGAAACCAAACATCACTAGCAAAACTATAAACTAGTGCTATTTACCAAAAAATGCATGAGAACGAATGGCACGGAGCGTGTTTGCTCTTTGCCCCTATTTGGGAACCTATAGGATAATATCTAGGGGTCTCTAACAACTACTTCCCAACAATTTATAACTCACACGACCGTTCTCTAGAGGTATCATCACTCAAGATAATAATATTGTGGCGGTATGGAATACCAGCGACAACACATTATAAAGAGAGAAAGCTCTAGACGAGGTTTCACTATTATCAAGCAAGTCGGATGTGGCGTCCCTAAATTAATGACTGGTTTGGTGGTAATGATTTAAATAACAAAAACCATGGTAGATTTTTTTTTTCTTCTTTTCCCTTTTCCTATCTTTCTCTTTTTCACAATAACTAGGTGTAGAAGGAAAATCCTCACTATAAAGTCCTGAATGGCCAGTTCACAACTCTATTCGGAGTCATTTCTTTCTTACCGCTCATAATTCTCTAAATTATTTTGCTGTTTCAAAAGGAAGAATATACCAGCCATTACTTTAGGTCATCACGTGAAAATAAAAGGATAAAATACAGTCGATAAACTCTTTTACAAATAAAGTCGCTAATGCTTTCTGTTCAAATAACAAGATTGATCATAAATGCATTCATCATTTAAAGCTGTCCAAAATATGGGAGTTTTACAAAATATATATAGTGTCATCCAGAGCAAAGGTGTCCACAGTAGTGGCTTCAGCCACATGTATACAATCATCAAATTCCTATACATCAGGTCTACCCATACAAAACAAAAGAGTAAACCTAACAGTCAGTCCTAGATACACCCACCCTCAAAAGTATACAAAACTAATCCAAAGAGCTGTCCACTAGGATGAAGAGCCTCCGCTGATCGCCATCTCCCCCGGGCCACTATCCTCCGTAGAGTCTGCCTCAGATGCCGACATGACTACCTCGGGAGAATCCGCCTCAAGAAGTGGATCCTCATCACCCTCTAGAAAGTCAAGGGCATCCACAGCAGGCTCAGGAGGTAGCTCCTCCAGATCCTCCTCAGGGTCTTCCTCGGATGACGTTACCTCGATCACTTGGACGGGCTCCACTAGACGATATGGTGTAGGCGTGGGTAGTATCCACTCCACCGTGCGCTGAAGCGTCTGTGCAGGTTCATCTGGATGCACCAAAGAAGTAGCCGTGAATCGAATGGTGCCCCGAAATCGGCACCTCGTGTTGCCTTCGAGGGTCTCCCAAGCTCCCTCTAGGCACTCCATCTCCACTCGATCATGGATTAGCTGCGCCGCCATCACGATCTACAAGGAAGAAAAGAAAGGGGTAGACTCTTTCACAAGAATCTAACTATGCCGCCGCACAATACTTTTCATAACCACTACATGCAATTAAAAGGAGTATCTTAAGGCTTTTCATCTCTGGTAATCGATTACACAGCCTTGGTAATCGATTACCAGAGGCTAAACTTGAATTACACAGCCTCAGGACATGAAATATGCAAAAATGCACTGTGTAATCGATTACACATACCTGGTAATCGATTACCAGTGACCCATCCCTCTGTGTAATCGATTACACAGGCTGGTAATCGATTACCAGAGGCCTCCACAATGTTCCAGTCCCCTTTCTAAGCCTGGTAATCGATTACACCCCCTTGGTAATCGATTACCAGAAGCCCTCATGGCTTCCTGACCTCGTTTTCAAGCCTGGTAATCGATTACACCCCGTGGTAATCGATTACCAGAGACCATCTTAGCCTCCTGTCTTCATTTTTAAGCCTTGTAATCGATTACCCACCCTTGGTAATCGATTACCAGAGGCCACAACCCATATATCACACAAAAATTCACAGCTGGCCATCCACCACAAGCCTCCTTGCTTTGTGGTCTTTGTTCCTTTTATCTGTTGACTGCCAGGAGCTCGCCTGTTTAGGTACATCACAGGTTCTCACTGACCGACTATGCCCGGGTTGGGTCGGGATTGGTCAAGCTTGGTTTTGGGCAATAGCACCCCACCTGACGTCCCCAAGGTCTCCTGACCCCCGCGACATATCTCCAGGTACCACTCTGTGGTCAACGAATAAAAGCAGGAAGTTTGACCCTTCTACACTTCCTCATCTCAAGCTTGTAGGATTATGGGGTACCCATCACCTGTGGTACTAGGTGGCGGTCGGGCGATGGTGCACAACAAGTTTTCCACATCCACAAACAACATTCAAACAGCACAAGCTATCACAGCCAAGCAAAACAGGGCAAAGGCAGAAAACTCTGCTCAAACACCAACCAAAATCATATCTTTTTTTCACTTAAAGACCCCAGTAACAATTCCTTCGATCCAATTCGTTAACCGTTGGATCGACTCCAAAATTTTACTGGAAGTCTATAGTACATAAGCCTACATTTTGACCGTTGGGATCTACTAGAAAACATCCAGAACTCATTCTGCACTAGACTTTCCACAGGCAACCACACACAAGCAATTTTCTGCACAAAGCCAAAATCCTGCTGCACCTATTTTGACAGCAAAATTCTGCATAAGTGCAGATTTCGAAAATCACACTTCCCCTCATCCAATCTTGCCCAAATCAAATCCTACAAGTCCCAAATCATGTATCAATCATGTCTAAACCAAAGTCAAGCTTCAAACCACAGCAACACAAAATCTAGGTGTCCAAAACCCCTCAATTTAATGGATTTTCTAGGCTTGAGAAGTCAAATTGAGAATGGGACAAATTTGAGGCAAACTCTCACCTCACACAAGTCTATAACATCAATTTAAACTTGTTTAAACTGGATTTACGCTTAAAATCTCACCGAATCAAAATTTGACTCTTCAACACCCAAATTTGCCCTAGAAATGGCTCTTTGTTCACTTTGGTCATTTGTTTTTCTCTCTAGCACAGCCTAACCTTTCTCATAAGTCCTAAATGGCATTTCAAGCTAGGATTAACTCATTTTAACCTCCATTTGCCACAGAATCCAGATTTAGCCTTTCAACTCTCAAAGCCTCACTCTTTTTCCACTCATAACATCACATTCTCACTTTCTAACCCTAGGTTAATCCTACCCTTCACCTCTATCAGTTTTCCATAAGCAATTTCAGCATATAAACATCACAAACATCATCACAAAAATCCTAAAACAGAATGGGTATGTCCAACTTGTCGCAACCTACCCTTCGGCGGGAGGGCGACGCGAGACTCGCGGGATGCGTGTTCCACGAAAGGAATACGCGCGGAGTCGCCACCAACGTTTATTTGAGGAAAACGTCGGAAAAACCGGAAAAGACGCGATCTACGAACTTTTAAGTGAAAGGTTCGGGAGTTGTATTTACGCACGGGGAAGGTATTAGCACCCCACACGTCCGTCCCAAAGGACGGCAGCCTTTAATCGAATGTGCAAACATGACTTTGATTTTTATGTTCCCTTTTATATTCTTATATCCTTTATACCCTTTTTATATTTTTCTTTTTTGTGGTCGACAAGGGTGTTTCCCTTTGCTCCTACGTATTCCTCAATTTGTGATGAGGAAATCAGACCTACGTAGTTCTTTCTTATCAAGTGATTCTTTTTTACTTTAAGAGGTGATCATTTTAAGGCGTTGGACCTTAAAAATGATCCATTTTACTTAGTGAGGAAATGAAATGACAAACTTTAAAAGCCTATTTTTTATGGACGAGCTTGACTAGGCAAGTTGATTTTAGCCTTTAGTTTCACTTTAGTTATTAATCAATTCGATTAAGAATGAGAAATCCCAAAGAGAAAATGTCCACTTGATTTTCCGCTTTATTTTACTAAAAGATGTCTTTTTTTTATTATTATATTATTTTTTACCTCTTTTTGATTTCCAACGTGGTTACGGCACGACCGAACGGTCGGAATTTATTTTAACCGAAATTAACGGATGTTACAATTCAAATGATCGGTGGAAATTTATTTTATTTTTAAGTTAAGCGAGAAACAACTTAAGTAAAATGGCTTAAGCACGTCAACAGGGGGTATAAAAAGTAAACAAAACGAGAATAAAAATGCACGAAACACAATGTGGACCACTACGGGCGCATAGAATGAATTGAAAAGCTTGGTTCGAGGTACTTACCCGTTGAAGATCGAAGAACGATGAAGAACGAATGAAGAACGTCGAAGAACGGTTGAAATCTTTGCGAAATTCCTCACGGAAAACGTTACGGAAACGTTTCGGAAGCGCCTCGGCTTAGATTTTCTTCACGGAAACAATTTTTCCAAGCAAATTCGAAAGAGAGAGAAGTGCCTAAGGGGCTGGACCCTTTCTTCTTCACTTCCTCCCCTATTTATAGCAAAATAGGGGAGGTGGTTGCCGCCCAGCTCGCCCAGGCGAGCTCAGCTCGCCCAGGCGAGCAGGGTTGCTTCCTCCAGAAGCAACCGCCTTCTGGAGGAATATTCCAGAGGGCCCAAGTGGGCCTGGGTGCTATTTGCACCCCCATTTTTACTAAGTACACCCCCCTCTGCTGTTTCTTGGTGATTCTTTTTCGTAAAGTTACGGAAACTTACGAATTTCGTAACGATACTTGTTTTCTTTCCGTAATGTTACGGAACCTTGCGGATTACATAATCATCCCCTTTTTGACTTACGGAATGTTACGGAACCTCACTTAATTATGCAACGATGCTTCCATTTGATTTCCGGTGTGTCACGGAAACTTACGGATTGTGCATCAATATTTTTTTGGTTTTTCGGCATGTCCTGGAATTTCACAAATTGCCTAATGATGGGTGCCAAGCACCTCACGAGGACCAAAGAATGGTCGCACGTCATCGAGCAAAGGTCCCCGGACGAAATTAGGGTATGACAGTTGCCCCTCTTTACTTGTCTTTTATTGGAGATAAAAGGAAAGTAAAGATAAGACACTAATTTCGTTCCTCTCGATTTGGCGAGAGTCGCGGGTGACCATAAAATCTCCACATGCAAATGACTTGTTGTTCCCAAAATTTCACAAATTGCCTAATGATGGGTGCCAAGCACCTCACAAGGACCAAAGAATGGTCGCATGTCATCAAGCGAAGGTCCCCGAAAATCAACGTATGACACTAATTTGGCTCCTCTCGGTTGACGAGAGTCGCTGGCGACCATGAAATTTTCGCATGTAAATGACTTGTTGTTCCCGGAGGAACAAAAGGTGCAGAAGACTATGTCAGTCCCTGCATGCTATCAAGCGTTCTGTCTTACAGATAGCAAAAGAATGTTTATACGGATAACCACTCGGGTATCTCCGCGTATCATCGGGCCCGCCGCCTCTGGATGATACAAGGGTGCAGAATGACCAAACTTGGTCTCTGCTTGTCATCGGGCCCGCCGCCTCTGGATGACAAAAGGGTGCGAATAACCATAAGGTATCTCCGCGTATCATGGGTGCAGAATGACCAAACTTGGTCTCTGCTTGTCATCGGGCCCGCCGCCTCTGGATGACAAAAGGGTGCGAATAACCATAAGGTATCTCCGCGTATCATGGGTGCAGAATGACCAAACTTGGTCTCTGCTTGTCATCGGGCCCGCCGCCTCTGGATGACAAAAGGGTGCGAATAACCATAAGGTATCTCCGCGTATCATGGGTGCAGAATGACCAAACTTGGTCTCTGCTTGTCATCGGGCCCGCCGCCTCTGGATGACAAAAGGGTGCGAATAACCATAAGGTATCTCCGCGTATCATGGGTGCAGAATGACCAAACTTGGTCTCTGCTTGTCATCGGGCCCGCCGCCTCTGGATGACAAAAGGGTGCGAATAACCATAAGGTATCTCCGCGTATCATGGGTGCAGAATGACCAAACTTGGTCTCTGCTTGTCATCGGGCCCGCCGCCTCTGGATGACAAAAGGGTGCGAATAACCATAAGGTATCTCCGCGTATCATGGGTGCAGAATGACCAAACTTGGTCTCTGCTTGTCATCGGGCCTGCCGCCTCTGGATGACAAAAGGGTGCGAATAACCATAAGGTATCTCGCGTATCATGGGTGCAGAATGACCAAACTTGGTCTCTGCTGTCATCCGGGCCCGCCGCTCTGGATGACAAAAGGGTGCGAATAACCATAAGGTATCTCCGCGTATCATGGGTGCAGAATGACCAAACTTGGTCTCTGCTTGTCATCGGGCCTGCCGCCTCTGGATGACAAAAGGGTGCGAATAACCATAAGGTATCTCCGCGTATCATGGGTGCAGAATGACCAAACTTGGTCTCTGCTTGTCATCGGGCCCGCCGCCTCTGGATGACAAAAGGGTGCGAATAACCATAAGGTATCTCCGCGTATCATGGGTGCAGAATGACCAAACTTGGTCTCTGCTTGTCATCGGGCCCGCCGCCTCTGGATGACAAAAGGGTGCGAATAACCATAAGGTATCTCCGCGTATCATGGGTGCAGAATGACCAAACTTGGTCTCTGCTTGTCATCGGGCCCGCCGCCTCTGGATGACAAAAGGGTGCGAATAACCATAAGGTATCTCCGCGTATCATGGGTGCAGAATGACCAAACTTGGTCTCTGCTTGTCATCGGGCCCGCCGCCTCTGGATGACAAGGGTGCACGTCACATGACCTCAGGGTCAGTATGACAAAGATTATGGGGCGGCCGACAAAAGCAAAGCTCTTGCTCCTACGTATCCTCCAATGAGGAACTCAGACCTACGTAGTTCTGGATAACTTGTGAGACTTGAAAAGTCTCCATCGGAAAATGATGACATCTCCGGAAAGGGCGCAGATGACCATATTGGTCTTTGCTCGTCAATCACACTTGGGGTCACTGAATGACGAGGTGCGGATAACCGTAAGGTGTCTCCGCGGGCTACCAGCTCTTGAGTCATGACAACAAAAGGCGGTATGGTCGACAAAAGCGAGGCTCTTGCTCCTACGTATCCTCCAATGAGGAACTCAGACCTACGTAGTTCTGGATAACTTGTGAGACTTGAAAAAGTCTCGGTGTTTTCTCCACTAAAATGCAAACATGCTTTTGCAAAGAGACAAATATTCCAACTGATTTAGAGCAGCATATGCTTTTTTTTTTTAGTGAAAAACAATGCGTCTACCGGGGAAGGAGAGTCTGCTGATGAAATCTCCCATAACCATAAATGAGATTTTGGATGTTAGCATTTCGTTTCTAAATGACCATTTAGAGGAAACACTGGGTTCGACAAAAATAGAAGAAATCTACTCAAAGTGTATCAATCTCGCACAGGTAAGTGTTTCATCCTAATTCCGAACCATAGATATGTCATGACTTGACTTTGCAAATTATTTCCTATCAAATCAAAAATTACATGCGTGATCATGGATCAAATAGGACTTCCCTTGGGAATGGGTTCTTTTGGGGAGTTTTTCGGCTTTTGTGTGTTTTTGGCTTTTGATTTTTCTGGCTTTTTTCTTTTTCTGTTTTTGTTTAGTGCGGGGCGAGAAAAAAAGTCGCTAGCGCACGGGATTTTGGTTGGTAATCAAAGGGAGAAGACTATTTTAGGTCGTGGTTCCCTTTCCTTCTTTTTTCGTTCATTTGGTGACAATTCTGTATTGTTCAGATATTGTCCGGTCCAAAGACCTCTATGCATATTTCTTCTGTTTTTCCTTCGATCCCCGATCAGGGGCTTTCTTTCCTTCTTCTTCTTCTTCTTCTTTTTTTTTTTTTTTTTTTACTTTCTCCCATTCTTTGATTGGGAATTTTCTTTCTTTTCTTTTTTGCTTTCTCCCACTCTTTGATTGGGAATTTCCTTTCTTTTTTGCTTTCTCTTTGATTGGAAATTTTTCTTCTTTTCTTTTTTGCTTCCGAGGGTAAGGATTGACATTCTCACCCTAGGTCAAGGTTTATGGTGAGTCAGGATTTTGGCTCAAGGTTTGTAGAATGGCTAGACATGATACATGTCGGGGTTTGGTTCGGTTCAAGGATAAAAGGGATGCCCCACATTTTTTCCATGACACAAATGCAAAACTGATGATTTGGAAACTTTATGCGAAACTGGTCATGCATGCACCTATGCGGACACTCAAGTGTCAAATCTTTATGGTCATGTGATGCTAGGGCTCAGGATTCATTTCCTCTATTTTAAATCAACCCAATGTTTCCAAAATATGTTCTTTTATCAATTTGTGCATTCCTCCAAGTCCATTTCGGGCGTCCGGGGAAATTTTCACAGCATTCACCCTTCAGGTGTATACACATTTTCCAAAAACTGGTTATGATCAATGAATTTTTTCAAAGAAAAGCTGGAAATCGTCTCTTTTCAAAAGCATGTTGGTTTTTCAGCTTAACAACTTATTTTTTTTTTTTTTTTTTTTCATGAGGTATTTTGCTACCTAAACATGTGTATATTTTTGTGAGGTATTTTTGCTATATACATGCATATCCAAGGTATCTTGCCACCTAAACATACATATATATGTTTTGTGAGGTATTTTTTGCTACATACACGCACATCTAAGGTATCTCTCTACCTAAACATACATATATATATTTTGTGAAGTATTTTTTTGTTTACATACATGCATATCTAAGGTATCTTTCTACCATACATATATATTTTGTGAAGTATTTTTTGTTTACATACATGCATATCTAAGGTATCTTTCTACCTAAACATACATATATATATTTTGTGAAGTGTTTTTTTGTTTACATACATGCATATCTAAGGTATCTTTCTACCTAAACATACATATATATATTTTGTGAAGTGTTTTTTGTTTACATACATGCATATCTAAGGTATTTTCACTACCTAAACATACATATATATATTTTGTGAGGTATGACTACCTTTCGAGCTTGCGCTTGTTTTATCTAAATCCCCAGGATCATGAGCAACTAGGTGCGTCCTACTATAAAAAGTGATCAAATAACAAGCATAGATTCAAAAGGTACTAGGTTGCCTCCTAGTAGCGCTTCTTTAACGTCTTTAGCTGGACGCCTTATGACTTGTCGGTCACTGACCTAGTACTTTGCTTACCTTTGGCTTTGGACTTGGTTGCCTATTGGTCGGCCATGTGTCGTAGGCAACGCTCTAACCTTTTTATGGATGAGCTGAGGTGAACTTTAGTGGTGATGGCGGTGCGTCTATTGCCCGCTACCGGCCATCCTAATGCTACTGTGGTGTCTCACCCTGCGTCTGCCTGGGGGCGCAGTACTTCTAGATGGAAACTCGATTGGTAGGGGGCCTGATGACCCTGCTGGGGGCAACAGGCACTCCGTAGAACTGACAGAGACCCGTAATTAGAGCTTGACAATTCCAAGACCCTGTTGGACTTCTTCGGGTCCACTAGGTGTCTTGCAGTCGCGATCCCTGCAAACAATAGATGAAATCAGAAATCAGTTGAGCAATGTGCATACTTACCTATGATGACGTGACCTTGCCGGGGGGGTACGGGCACCCCGTAGGACTGATAGAGGCCCGTAACCAGAGTTGGAAACCCCAGGGCCCTGTTGGACTTCTTCAGGTTCACTGGGTGTCTTTGTGGGTGCGATCCCTGCAAACAAATAAATGGTATCAGAAATTAGTTGAACCATATGCATACTTACCCATGTCGGGACGGCACAGACCAACTGATACTTCCGCAGGGGGAGATTGGCATTGCGGTTGCTGGGCAGAATGTTGCTAAGTAGCAATGTCATCTATATCTGTGTAAGAGTGGTCATGTTGGTGCGCATGGTCCGCACTCTTCTCTTTGCAGCGGCACGGGTGAAATCTTGCCCCAGTATGCATAGTAGCTGTGTGATAGCCTCCCTCTCTGGTTGTGCTCGCACAGTTGGCCCTCCTCCAATATCAGGGGGTGGCCCAGGAACCGTTAAAAGGAAACTACTGGTCCCTTAATCGGGAGTGCAAGTCTCGGTTAAGCATTTAAGGACAGAGGACCTTAAATTATCTTAAGGTGTGGATATGGAGCCCACTGAAAGTGAGGACGCGTAGTCCTCTAAAGGCGAGGGCGTGTAGCCCTCTGAAGTTCAGGTCGTGTCGCCTTTCGAAGGCGAGGGAATGTAGTCCTATGATGGCAAGGACGTGCAATCCTCTAAAGGTGAGGGCATGCCCCCCCTTTGAAAATGGGGAACATGTAGTCCTCTGAAGGTGAGGGCATGTAGCCCTACAAAGGTGAAAGCAGATGACCCTTTGACGGTGAGGACGTGTAGTCCTCTGAAGTTGAAGGTACATGACCCTTTAAAGGCGAGGACGTGTAGTCCTCTGAAGGTGAAGGTAACTAGTACCCAAGGTGAGGGCGTGTAGCCTTCTCAAGGCGAGGACTTATAGTCCTCTGGAGGTGAGGGCGTGCAGCCCTCTGGTGGTGAGGACGTGTAGTCCTCTCAAGGCGAGGACGTGTAGTCCTCTCAAGGCGAGGACGTGTAGTCCTCTCAACGGTGAGGGTAACTAGTACCCAAGGTGAGGGCGTGTAGCCCTCTCAAGGCGAGGACATGTGGTCCTCTGAAGGTGAGGGCGTGCAGCCCTCTGTTGGCGAGGATGTGTAGTCCTCTAAAAGCGAGGACGTGTAGTCCTCTCAACGGTGAGGGTAACTAGTACCCAAGGTGAGGGCGTGTAGCCCTCTCAAGGCGAGGACTTATAGTCCTCTGGAGGTGAGGGCGTGCAGCCCTCTGGTGGTGAGGACGTGTAGTCCTCTCAAGGCGAGGACGTGTAGTCCTTTGACGGTGAGGGTAACTAGTACCCAAGGTGCCACCCTTATGAGAAAGCAAGAGATCGACTCATCGAGAGGGCCGGTCATCCCAAATCCACAAGATTTGGACATTAGATGTAGGAAATCAATGCAGTTAACATGATTTTTAGGGATGCAGATGCATGCAACCTTTGTCGTGAAATTTGGTAAATGCGGACTTCATATGAAACAATGCAATGTAATGGAAGTTGTACAATGTTCATGACATTCTTTCCCTATTTTGTGATTTTGATTTTGATTTGATTTTTTTTTTTTTGGAAAACACAGATTGACTGTCCTTTTGAAAGAGGTGATAGTTCATGCAACCTCATCCTATCTTTTTGCAAATCTCTCCGGGAACTCCCTCAGAGTGTATGTTCTGTTTGATTTAGTCACTTGACCGTTTTGGAGCGACGGCAATGGAGTTGTTTGATGTTTGATCAATCCATTGAAATCCTAGGTTTGTCCCCCCTTTTTTGTTAAAAACATCGATGGGTGAGAACTTTTGATCGGCCCCTATGTTCACTTGAGGCTCATGCACGGTGCCCCTCGTTGCCCCAGTGTAAGGCTTTTGAGGTTTCAATCGTTGCCTTTCGTCATGACCTTGTAGGAGGGAACCTATTGGGTGAGAACTTCTAATCTGCCCCTAGGTTCGCTTGAAGTTTATGCATGGGGCCTTTCATTGCCCCAGTGTAGGGCTTAGAGGTACCAATTGTTGTCTTGTTTTCACAACCTCGTAGTGAGGAAGAATGAAAGACGCAATTGATTCTTGGAAAAAGAATTTTCCAAGGACGAGAAATAGTTGAAGGATTTTTCAGCTGATGGATTAAGTCAAATGACTCCTATGTAGAAGCAAGATGTTTTGATGTCTTGATGATGCTAAAGGATCAAGTGCTTCTAAGTTTTATTCAAGACAAGAATCCAAGAAAGTCAAGATATATGATCAAGTTGATTTCTAGAATCTTTTGGAAGAAGTTTCCAAATTGAAAAAACAAAAGGTTTGACCAAAGAATTCTATCATTTCAAATTGAGATTTGCTCTCCGGTAATCGATTACCAGCAGCTGAAAATGTTTATAACAGTCACTAGAAATTTGAATTCAAAATTTATAATGTGTAATCGATTGCACATGGATGGTAATTGATTACCAGCAATTTATTCAAATTTTAAAGCCTGTGATCTATTACACAAGTCTTGTAATCGATTACCAGAGGAGATTTTCAGAAAATAATTTCCAAGAGTCACATCTATTCAAATGGTTTATGAATGGCCATCAAAGGTGACTTGGAAACATGAATTTAAAGAGAGTTTTCATTGCCCACAAAGTTTATCCTCTCAAAAGATTAAGAGTTTTTCTGAACTGAACTGTCTTATCCTCTCAAAAAGATTCCTTGGTCAACCACTTGCATATTCAATAAGGAATTTTGATTGGTCTTCATTGTACAATCTATCCCTTTTAAGAGAGAATTCTTCTTCTCTTCTTCTTACTTCTGAAAAGGGGTTAAGAGACTGAGAGTCTCTTATTGTAGAGGATTCTTGAACACAAGGGAAGGGTTGTCCCTGTGTGGTTCAGACTTTGTAAAAGGAGTTTTACAAAGAGAGTGGAAAATCTCAAGTGGGTTTCTTGAGGACTGGACGTAGGCGCAGGAAGTGGCCGAACCAGTATAAATCAAGTTTGCATTCCTCTCTTCCTTTAAACTTCTTTTATTGCTATTTATCTTTTGCTTTAAAGAGGTTTATTTTGATTTGTCTTTTGAGTAATTCATGTTAAGGGTGCATTGTTAATCCAAAAAGAAAGAGTGATAGTTCAATTGGGGAATAGTCTTTGCATCTTAATTCAACCCCCCTTTTTCTTAAGGTAACTGAGGCCATTTGTCCAACATCCTATTCTTGACAACTCGCTTCTCTAAGAAGACAAACTTTCTGGAATGATAAAATGAAGTCACATGAACGTCTATATTTTTACTTGAAAACACAGTCAATCAAATGCCTTTTTATTTTTTTTTTTTTATTTTGAAACTTATTTTTTATTTTGAAACTTATTTGTTTTGAACTTTACTCATTGTTTTACGGCAACCCCACCAACGTGCAAGACGAGTAATCTCTGATTGAACGGTCTTGGAAGTCCAAACTCAGGAGCACAGGTCGCTTGAGCAAACTGACCAATGGCTTGCACTTGAAAATCCTGATGAGTCATTAGAGACATCTAACAACAGTTTTTAAAATTGCCCCATGTGTGGCATCTCTTGTCAATGTCAGGATTTACACGCGATTCTCCTCAAATTTCAGCCAGCCCGCATCAATTAGACCTTGCACCTTACGCCTGAGGGTCATACAGTGCTCAATGGAATGCCCCAGGGCTCCCCCACGATATGCACATGTTGCATTCGAGTCATATCCTCAGAAAAATGGGGGTTTGAGGGAACCTAGCAGGGGTTATGGCTACCATTGCGTTATCAAGTAGATATGGGAGCAAGTTAGCATATGACACCGGAATTTGGGGTGAATCCTACAGGCTTTTCGCTGCAAAATTCATTTCTTGGTTGGTGTTTTTTTTGGTTTGTGCTAAAGGTGGTCTTCGTCATTGGAAGTGCGGTAGACAGGCTTTGTGGTTGATTTAGGGATGGCCTTTGTGGATAACTGGGTGGTGGGTAAGGAGGTGGTTTGTTATTGACTGAGTAATGACATTGTTGGGTTTGGTGGGAAACTTGGCCGTACAGGAATGGCAGTCACAGCATGGGTTTCTCCCTCATCCTCACCCTCTTTATTTGCCCCAGTTTTCTCAGTCGTCCTAGTAGGATGATCAAATTTGCCTCTTTTCGGATCTACTTCGATCTTTTTGCTGGCGAAGACCAAATCTATAAAACTTGAAGGTGTGTAACCCACCATTTTTCATAGTAGAACACCGGTCACGTGTCTACTATCATTGTGATAATCTCTTTCTCTGTTTTTGGGGGTGCTACTTGAGTTGCCAAGTCTCTCCATCTTTGGGCGTATTCTTTGAAAGATTTGTGCCCCCTTTTTGCACACTTTTTGTAGTTGCATCCTATCCGGAGCCATATCAGAATTGTACTGACACTGCCTAACGAAGGCAACCATTAGGTCCTTCCAAGAATGGACTCGGGAAGGTTCCAAGTTAGTGTACCAGGTAACAGCTACCCCAGTAAGAATTTCATGGAAGGAATGTATCAGCAATTCCTCATCTTTTACGTATTCCCCCATCTTCTGACAATACATCTTTAGATGGTTCTTGGGACAAGTAGTCCCCTTGTACTTGTCAAAGTCCAGCACCTTGAACTTGGGAGGGGTGATGATATTGGGTACTAGGAACAACTCTTTTAGGTTAGCAAAGGCATAATCTTCACCTCCTTCAATGGCCCTGAGCCTTTCCTCTAGATGATCCAACTTTCCCATTCCTGCCATAGTCATGAGGGTTTTTAACCGCTGTGGAACGTGAGGGTTGTGGTTGTGGATGATATTGAGGGCCCTCCAAAGTGTTTTGCAGGGGTATACCACCAGCTGCTTGCCCTTCAGCAGCATATCCGAGGCAAGGCTCGAAATTGGCTAGATCGTGGTGGGGAATTTCATGTGTCTCCTCCATGGGTCGAGAGACATGTGCATGATCAGATTGAGGTTGTTGGCTCTTAATGAGTATGGGAGTGGAGTTATTGACATCCTCATTGGGAATGTACACCACATTGGGTGGTGTATAGTTGAGAGGCAAGCCATATGGCGGGAAGGCGTGCTTGTTTTGAATTTGCACATCATGGGGTCATCCGTACTTCCCAAATCTTTGCCTACCATATTTGAGGTTGGATGATTCATTTGCTTGAGGCCAGATGGGAGCATCGGGTTCACCTTAGCGACAGCGCTAGTAGCGGCAACTATAACCGCATTGGCTTCCATTATCTTCTTCATGCTCATCATGGCCTCCATCATTGTGGCCATTTGCTCTTTCATGGCCTCCATGTCGGCCTTCATCTTCTCTTGCACCTCCTCTGCTTCACCCATTACTCTAGCTCTAGCACGAGTTCGGTAAGGGTGCCGTAAAGCGTGTCCTTTTCTTTTTGATAACAATGATTAAGTTCATTTTATTTTATTTTATTTTATTTTTCAAGGAAAGAATGCAATGAGCAATGCAACCAATGAAAAGCATGGATGTATGCGAATGATGTACAGTTGAAGTATTGTGAATTTTTACGCAGGATATGGGGTTGAATCAATTTAGATTTTCAACATGGTCCATGACATCTTTGTCAAGGTGAAACTGGAAGTAACAAGGACATAAACAATCCTAAATATGTTTGGCAGTAGACGAAGCAGTGATGTGACTCGATTCATCTTTTGCCCCAATTTTGCAAGACGGTTACTTCCATATTTTGACTTGATGAACCTTTTTATAAAAGCATGAGCTTGGTTCAACCCTATAATCCAAGGAATGGCAATTCTGATCGCCAATACTTCAACAACATCTCATAGGGATGAATGACTCGGGCATACTTTAAGCTATGCATGGAAAATGTAATTATGAAATTGAGATGCCAGAAGAAACACCATTTCCTAGTTAACCATGCATTAGGTACCATGTTCAATTATTTTGTTTTGTTGTTGTGTGTTTTTTTTTTTTTTATAGAAATGGGTTTATGATCCCAACATGGTTGGCTCATGGTGCCTAACACATGCAACTAAGAATGTAGTGTGAAGTTTCACGCTTCCCCTTTTTTGTTTTTGTATAGGAAAACACAAGGATGAGCAAACATGAAAACAAATGGAATGTGTGTTCATTATGATGTTATGAAGAGATGCTTATGCAATGCATGATATGAATGCATTTTACGGACACGAGAGCCCGGAAAATTATCTCTTCTTACTTGCACATTTGGGGGCGCAGTGCCCCATGTGTACAATTAAGAAGGTGATATGGACCTTCCGGCTTCCCGTGACAAAGGACGAGACCAACATACAATGCATGCTAGAGATAAAATGTGGGAGTGACTTGATTCGCATTGATTTTTGGAGTAAAAACGTGGGATAAACTCATTTTTTTCAAAAAGTTATAACTAGTCAAGATCTGAGCGACAATACAAACTTCCTAGCGGTTTCTAATCATATGGTCCATTAAGTCTATCATATGCTGACAATAGCTGAGAAGTCCGTGGATCTCCTAGGGAGCGGAGTAGGTGTCCGCCATTGCTTTGGCCTTGGCTAGCAATGGGGGAAGTTCTTGACTCCTGTTCAAAGTAAGAGCAAATCGGTCCGTCCACATTGTTGCCTCTTGGTGCAATGAATCAATTACCCTTTCCCTTGCTTCCCTTTCTGCTGATATCTTGGCGTAGTCATCCTCTAGCCTTTGCTCGTGAGTCGCCGCTAGATTTAGCTTCTCTTTGCACTTATCGATGATGGCCCACATATTCCCTTCAGTCTCGCTTAACTGTTGGGACAAATTTCTTTTCGACCTAAGGCAAACCTTTAGCTCGTCCTTCAAGATCATGCCTTTGACCCGTGATGATTCCTTTCACCTCTTCGGAGCTTGAGCTCACTATTGCTGCCCTATAAAGCCCCTCAAAACTTTGCTTTGGTCGTATTCTTCCTTTCGGGCCTTCTTGGTTTCTCATTCCAAGGCTTCATCGGTGGCCATATTGACATCCCTTAGTTCATCATACTCTTTTCAGACTTTGATGGCTATGGACTTGAACTTCTCTTCGACTACCCAGGCTCTTTCAAGCTCTGCCTTTAGGGTTTGTACCTCATCACTTTCTTCCGAAGCTTTAACCTCATCGTCTCTCACAGTCTTTAGATTTGGGAGCCAATCCAGTCCTTGTGTTCGGACTCTCAACCACTTATGATAGCCGCCGATGATCCCATTACTGCTTCCCCTAAGCTCTCTGTCCTTTCTTCACGCCGCATCCCATGCCTTGCGAACTCCTTGGAGTACCCTCGCGTTGTGGTCACTGAAACCTCGTGCGATGAAAGGCGTGATGCTTTCGTCTGATGGCACTCCTCTCATGGGACATCCTTCGCATGAAGATAGAATCCTGATTCTTCCTTCCTTCTAGCGAGGGAACCATTTAACAGACGCCCCTCCATGCTAGCCAAGAGTTGGTGCACAACAAACAATTCTTGCGCCGCTCTTTTCACATCCCCGGTCGAACGTGTCATACATGGCCAAAATGGCGACGACCGGGCTTTCCTTGCCATGATGAAAGGCGAGGAAAGCGTCAATCGCTGCTAGGTCCACTAACCCTTCCATATTCGGAAAGAGGACAACTCCAAAGATCAAAAGCGCCAAGATGTCAATAAAAGAAAGCCCATTCGCCTTGATTTGCCAAGGCCTTTGCCCTTTCCTCCAAACACTTCCTTGGTACTCCGACTACCCCATTCCTGTTTTGCTTTACACGGTCCAACTCTTGTGTTGAGATTTTCACCACCTTGGCAACTCTTGTCGTGGAGGGATAGAACCCAGAGAAAAGATATGGCTTCCTTCCTCCCAGTGGGCATCCCAGGATTTCTTCAAACTCTTTCACAGTCGGCACTAGCTGGAAGTCCTCAAATGTGAAGCACCTTAGGGGCTGGTCATAATACTGGGAAAGGGATGCAATCGGTTCCATGGAGACTTCTACCCTAGCTAGGTCCCAAATCTTACCATAGGTTTTGCGGAAGGCTTGCCGTTGAAGTTGACCCATTAATTGCCCCAACTTTCATAAACTGGTGACCTCTAAGCTCTTGATTTTGACTTGATAGAACCTCTTTTTAAGCGAAGGCTTTTGACTTGATCCCATGTTTTACTAAAGTGAAATAAAATCTAGTGCGAAACAAAACTCCTACATCTATCATGGGTGGAATGGATGAATGCATGAAGAAATGCATATGACACAGATGCAATTTACGAATACGGGAGCCCGAGAAATTGTTTCCTTCTTGGATACAACGCTTGGGCAGCATGGCACCCAATGTATGTTTTTTAAGAAGGCGACACGGACCCTCCGTCGGTTTGCTAAAGTGAGGGGATCAAAGACGAAACCCACGCATGATGCATATGCGAAAGGCACAACACGGGGATGTACATAGTACGACAATATTCACAAACAAATATAAGCAAAAGGGTATATGATACTTATGCATGGCAGTGTGAAAAAATGGCACGCAGCGTGTTTGCTCCGTGCCCCTATTTAAGGGACCTATAAGGGAGAGAGCTAACTAGGCTTTTAGTGATAACCCCCAAGGTAGTCATATCTCTCTTGATGGTTTCTAGAGGTATCATCCCCTTCGAAGAACATATTGCAACAGTAGGGACTACTAGCAACAATAAGTTTTCAAAGAGAAAAGCTCTAGATGAGGGTTCACTGTAATCAAGCAAGTCGGAGACCTAGCATGATCACAGATTCACCTCCACTCCTTATGCTCCCATGAACCCGGGTATAGGGCCCTTTTTCACTCACAGTGTGTGCAAATAGTGTTGGTGTTTGTGTGCATCAAATGAATAAATATTTACTTCATGCATACATTTAAAATGCACTAAAAGCAACAAAGAGTTTATATACACAAGAACTTAATGAAAGGAAACTAACAAAGGGATAAGTCATGGTAAAACATTGCACAAAATTAAATGGCCTAACTCTCTAAAAACAGTCCCCAGCGAAGTCGCCAACTGTCGCAACCTACCCTTCGGCGGGAGGGCGACGCGAGACTCGCGGGATGCGTGTTCCACGAAAGGAATACGCGCGGAGTCGCCACCAACGTTTATTTGAGGAAAACGTCGGAAAAACCGGAAAAGACGCGATCTACGAACTTTTAAGTGAAAGGTTCGGGAGTTGTATTTACGCACGGGGAAGGTATTAGCACCCCACACGTCCGTCCCAAAGGACGGCAGCCTTTAATCGAATGTGCAAACATGACTTTGATTTTTATGTTCCCTTTTATATTCTTATATCCTTTATACCCTTTTTATATTTTTCTTTTTTGTGGTCGACAAGGGTGTTTCCCTTTGCTCCTACGTATTCCTCAATTTGTGATGAGGAAATCAGACCTACGTAGTTCTTTCTTATCAAGTGATTCTTTTTTACTTTAAGAGGTGATCATTTTAAGGCGTTGGACCTTAAAAATGATCCATTTTACTTAGTGAGGAAATGAAATGACAAACTTTAAAAGCCTATTTTTTATGGACGAGCTTGACTAGGCGAATTGATTTTAGCCTTTAGTTTCACTTTAGTTATTAATCAATTCGATTAAGAATGAGAAATCCCAAAGAGAAAATGTCCACTTGATTTTCCGCTTTATTTTACTAAAAGATGTCTTTTTTTGATTATTATATTATTTTTTACCTCTTTTTGATTTCCAACGTGGTTACGGCACGACCGAACGGTCGGAATTTATTTTAACCAAAATTAACGGATGTTACAATTCAAATGATCGGTGGAAATTTATTTTATTTTTAAGTTAAGCGAGAAACGACTTAAGTAAAATGGCTTAAGCACGTCAACAGGGGGTATAAAAAGTAAACAAAACGAGAATAAAAATGCACGAAACACAATGTGGACCACTACGGGCGCATAGAATGAATTGAAAAGCTTGGTTCGAGGTACTTACCCGTTGAAGATCGAAGAACGATGAAGAACGAATGAAGAACGTCGAAGAACGGTTGAAATCTTTGCGAAATTCCTCACGGAAAACGTTACGGAAACGTTTCGGAAGCGCCTCGGCTTAGATTTTCTTCACGGAAACAATTTTTCCAAGCAAATTCGAAAGAGAGAGAAGTGCCTAAGGGGCTGGACCCTTTCTTCTTCACTTCCTCCCCTATTTATAGCAAAATAGGGGAGGTGGTTGCCGCCCAGCTCGCCCAGGCGAGCAGGGTTGCTTCCTCCAGAAGCAACCGCCTTCTGGAGGAATCTTCTGGAGGGCCCAAATGGGCCTGGGTGCTATTTGCACCCCCATTTTTACTAAGTACACCCCCTCTGCTTTTTTTTGGTGATTCTTTTTTCGTAAAGTTACGGAAACTTACGAATTTCGTAACGATACTTGTTTTCTTTCCGTAATGTTACGGAACCTTGCGGATTACGTAATCATCCCCTTTTTGACTTACGGAATGTTACGGAACCTCACTTAATTATGCAACGATGCTTCCATTTGATTTCCGGTGTGTCACGGAAACTTACGGATTGTGCATCAATATTTTTTTGGTTTTTCGGCATGTCCTGGAATTTCACAAATTGCCTAATGATGGGTGCCAAGCACCTCACGAGGACCAAAGAATGGTCGCACGTCATCGAGCAAAGGTCCCCGGACGAAATTAGGGTATGACACAACTCATCCAAACATGGCAAGTTCAACAAGCTTTCAACAAGAGTCTTCACAAATAACTATCATGAAGCAGAAAACTAACAAAACTACCCATCATATCTCCCAAAACCCCATACCCACGAAAATCAAAGGAGAAAGAAGTCCACCCAAACCTGAAATTTCGAAGTCCCACTCGTAGACACGCACTTCACGACCCCAAAAATGCTCTCCTTTCACGATTTGGGGCAGAAATGATGGCCAAAGGTTGAAGCTTTGTTTGGAGCTTCAATGGAGAATGAAGAAGAAGAGAATGGCAACGTGAGGGAGAGAGAGAGCTGTCTGAAAAGTGTGGGGCTGAGTGAAGAGAGAGAGAGTTGCTTTTTGATTTTAAAAAGGCTTTTTCCTCATTTCTTATTATTTTATTTAAGCTATGCCACATGTCTCCATTTGAGTGGAGCAAAAAGGGCCCACTTTCCCTTTTTGACTGTGACCCATACTCAGCCACAAAAGTGAGGAAAATCTGACCTTTGAAACGCTAAAATCCTGCCTCGGTTTGCGTGCCGTTTCTCTGGTTCCAGTTCCTCGCGTTTCTCTGCGTCTGTCGGGGCCAGTTTTCGAAAGTAACCAATATATATATCAAAACGCTCAGAATAAAACCCCGAGCGCGGTTCAGAGGTTGGTTTCGTTAAATTCTAAGTCGCATGCAAAATGATGATTTTTAAACTAATTAATTAAGAATTAACCCATAACCTCCCAGTTATGGATTTCTCTTTCTTAATTAGCCTAACCCGCGTATCTTGCCCCCACTATTCCTACCCTTACCAAGAACATATATGCATATACACTGAATAATACTTATATATATATATATATATAATCATTCAAAATACATCTTTTTCGAAAATTCCGGGTAGAAATTTCCAGGATGTCACATCGGAGACCTAGCATGATGATAGATTCACCTCCACTCCTTAAATTCCCATGAACCCGGGTGTAAGGCCCCTTTCTTACTCAAACCCGTGGGTGTTTAGAATGCAGTGTAAAGAATGCGAAATAGACAACAATTATTTACATTTACATAGTTCAACAAAAGCACACACGAAGTTTCACAAATCCACAATTCCTTAAAATAGGCCTAACTCACAAAAAGTCCCCAGTGGAGTCGCCAACTGTCGCAACGTGCCCTTCACGGGCGAGCGAGGGCGAGGCTCACGGGTGCGCTTTCCAAAGGAGGAAAGGTGCGCGGAGTCGCCACCAACGTTTATTTGTGGAAAACGTCGGGAAAACCGAAGGAAATCGGTCAAAATGAAAATTCTAAGTTCGGGAGTTGTATTTACGCTTGAGGAAGGTATTAGCACCTCTTACGTTTGTCTCAAAGGACAACAACCTATTTTTTAGAATTGTGGAATTGTGTTATCTTAACTTTTATTTCTTTTTATTTTTTGAGGTCGACAAAAGCGGGCCTTTTGCTCCTACGTACCCTCAATCAAAGAGGAAATCAGACCTACGTAGTTCTATCTTATGCGTGAATCAAGCGATTATTTTTACTTGAGGGGTGATCATTTTAAGGCGTTGAACCTTAAAAATGATCCATTTTACTTAGTAAGTAACTGAAATGATAAACTTTCAAAACCCTATTTTTGTGGATGAGCTTGACTAGGCGAGTTGATTTTAGCCTTAGTTTCACTTTAGTTATTAGTCAATTCAATTAAGAATGAGAAATCCCAAAGAGAAAACGTCCGATTGATTTTTCGCTTTACTTTACTAAAAGGTATTTTTTTATTATTATATTATTTTTTTACCTCTTTCTTGATTTCCAACGTGGTTACGGCACGACCGAACGGTCGAAATTCATTTTAACCAAAATTAACGGATGATACAATTCAAACAATCGGTGGAAATTTATTTTATTTTTAGATTAAGCGAGAAATGACTTAAATAAATGGCTTAAGCACGTCAAAAGAGGTATAAAAAATAAATGAAAATGAGAATAAAAATACATGAAACAAAATGTGGACCACCACGGGTACATAGAGTGAATTGAAAAGCTTGGTTTGAGGTACTTACCCGTTGAAGACTAAAGAAAACGAAGAACGAACGATGAATCTTTGAAGAATGGTCGAGAATCTTCGCGTAATTACTCACGGAAACGTTACGGAAGCACCTCGGCTTGGATTTTCTTCACGGAAATAATTTTCCTCAGCAAATTCGAAAGAGAGAGAAGTGCCTAAGGGGCTGAACCCTTTTCTTCTTCACTTCTCCCCCTATTTATAGCAAAATAGGGGAGAAGCTTGCCGCCCAGCTCGCCCAGGCGAGCAAGGTTGCTTCCTCCAGAAGCAACAGCCTTCTGGAGGGCCCAAGTGGGCCTGGTTGCTATTTGCACCCCCCTGTTTACTAAATGCACCCCCCTTCCTATTTTTTTGTAATTCTTTTTTCCGTAACGTTACGAAACTTTACAAATTTCGTAACGATACTTATTTTCCTTCCGCAAGGTTATGAATCCTTACGGATTATGTATTTAATCTTTTTTAGCTTTCGAAGAAGTTACGGAAACTCACGGATTGCGCAAAAACACCTCTTTTCGATTTCCGCCACATTACGGAATTTCACGAATCACGCAAGCCTGCTTCCTTTCGATTTCTGAGACGTCTCGGGACTTCATTTATTGCATGTCATCTAGTAATAATCCCCGGACAAAATTAGGGTATGACACCCCCGTTATGTGTTTTTTCTTTCATCCTTTGCATTTTCGTTTATCTCATACCAGTAAGTACCATTCCCCTTCAAGTTTTGGCTTTCCGTTTTTTTCTTTTAGTGCTTTGTTTATCATGTTCTTCTCAACTTTCTGAGTTATTTGGTTTATGAATACATGCTTTGTTTGCTTGAATTGGGGGCTGTAGGGGACGGCCATAGGCTATCTTGAATTCTGGTATGAATTGGCATGTCACATTGCCCCCGTTTGTCATTTTTTCATGTTTGAACATGCGCCCACCAACTGTTTGGTGAAATGCCTCAATGAACTTTGCATGTGATATTGTGAAGTTTGAATTGTGGGATGTATTTGTGCATATATGGCTGCCATTTGGGGTGCATGGACAGTTTAAGATGTTAGAATAAAATGCCAAAAGCATGACTTAGGCCTAGGAATCTAAGTTTTGTCTTCGATGCAAAAAATGCATGAATTACATGAATATGAGAGCATGTTTGTTTGGATTTTTAGACTAGCATTTGAACTTGCTGCATCATAGTAGTTACCTTGCATCTGGATAGCATAAAAATGCCTTTCAAAAAATATACATATATATGTACACATGTATAGATGTATCATAAAATGCCTTTCAAAAAAATATATATACATATGTAAGTACACATATATAGGTGTATCATAAAAATTCTTTTCAAGAGAAAAAAAAATAATGTATATATATAGGTGTCGCAACCTACCCTTCGGCGGAAGGGCGACGCGAGACTCACGGGTGCATCTTCCAAGAAAAGAAAATGCCTAGAGTTGCCACCAATGTTTATTTAAGGAAAATGTTAGAAAAACCAAAAGCGGGTCTACGAATTTTAAGAACAAAGGTTTGGGATTTGTTTGCATGCGGGGAAGGTATTAGCACCCCACGCGTCCGTCACAAGGGACGGCAGCCTTTAATCAAATGTGCAAGGCTCCTGCAAGAGCGAGGCTCCTGCTCCTACGTATCCTCAATTGCGATAAGGAACTCAGACCTACGTAGTTCTTTAAAGAAAGAAAGTTATGTGTAGAGTTGATTTCAAACTTTTAAAAGGTTCATTTTAACCATTAAAAGTAAAAGAGACCGCTAAGGTGTTGGACCTTGAACAAATTCAAGCGATTTTTGTGGATAAAAGCTTGATTATGAGTTGATTTTAGCTTTGGTTTTACTTGGTTATTTTCAAACTCATTAAAAGAGGACTTGCGAAGTAAATGACCGGTTGAAACTTTATTTTTCAATGATTAACTGAGATTATAGCACAAACGATCGGTTGAATTTTTATTTTACAATGATTAAGTGAGATTACGACACAATTAATCGGTCGAAACTCGCTTTACACAAGGAAATGAAATCACTGATAGTAGAAGAATGAAGATGAAGATGTGAAAAACAAGATGTGAAAATCACTAATAGAATGAATTCACAACTTCAAAAATAAAAACTAAACGGTCGAAGAAAGAAGAACGATGAAGAACGACCACAGAATCGATCACGGAAATGTTAAGGAAGCGTTACGGAAATGCCTCGGCCTTGATTTTTCTTCTTCTTTCTCCTTCTTCTCATTAATTTCAGTGAAAACCTCTTAATATATGATATTGGACCCTTCTCCTCAGCCCCCTCATGCCTATTTATATGAAATGAAGGGTGGAGGTTGCACAATAGCTTGCCCAAGCGAGCTGCTTGCTTCCTCTAGAAGTAACCTTGCTCGCCCAGGCGAGCTATTTACTTCAGCCTTAAGCTTCTAAGTGGGCCCAAGGGCTGAAAAATGCCCCCAAAAGTGACCCTTTTCCCCTTCTTTTGTATATTTTGCACATTTCCATCTGAAACGTCACAACACCCTATGGATTGCACGACAATTAGTGTTAAGCAACTCAATTCGGCTAGAAAGAATCCAAATGTTGGGAAATGATCGTCCCCAGAAGAAATTAGGGTATGACAGTTGCCCTTCTTTACTTATCTTTTATTGGAGATAAAAGGGAAGTAGATATAAAGACACTAATTTCATTCGAGCGATCTCAGCATCCGACCGACCCCTAGCAGAAGCCCAATCAGTGAAACCTTCCAAAAGAAAGAGCATAAGAGGTATCAGGTATATCAACAAAAGACCTTGAAGTCTTGCTAAGTAAGGGAGACATTTGAAGTCTTGACGAAAGACTCTAATAGTCTTGGAAAAGATAAAGAGCGAAAGACATTGATAGTCTCCACAAGACAACAGACTTTGATAGTCTTGAAAACAACGAAATTGGATGATCATGATTGTCTCCGCATGACGTCAAACTTTGATAGTCTTGAAAACAATGAAAGTTGATGACCATGATTGTCTCCGCATGATGTTAGACTTTAATAGTCTTGAAAACAATGAAAGCGAATGACCATGATTGTCTCTGCATGACATCAAAATTTGATAGTCTTTGAAAACAACGAAAGTGGATGACCATGATTGTTTTTGCATGACGTTAGACTTTGATAGTCTTTGAAGGAAAAGAAGACTGTAATAGTCTTGGTCAAAAGGCATTAAAGTCTTCAAAAAGAGGCAAATGACCATGATTGTCTCTGCAGGCCAACAAACTTGATAGTCTCTGGAAGGCAAAGAAGACTATAAGTCTTTGAAAAGTAAAGGCACAGATGACCATGATTGTCTCTGCAAAACAACAAACTATGATAGCCTTGGAAAGTCTTTCACTAAAATGCAAACACGCTTAGCAAAGAAACAAACCTCCAGACTGGTCAGAACAACATATATTTTTGAAGAAAAATAAGGTGACTACTGGGGAATGAAAGCAAGCAGGTAGAATTTCTCATAACCAAAATGAGATTTAAGATATTAGCATTTCGTTTCTAAAAAAGCATTTAGAAGTGTCGCAACCTACCCTTCGGCGGGAGGGCGACGCGTGACTCGCGGGATGCGTGTTCCACGAAAGGAATACGCGCGGAGTCGCCACCAACGTTTATTTGAGGAAAACGTCGGAAAAACCGGAAAAGATGCGATCTACGAACTTTTTAGTGAAAGGTTCGGGAGTCGTATTTACGCACGGGGAAGGTATTAGCACCCCACACGTCCGTCCCAAGGGACGGCAGCCTTTAATCGAATGTGCAAACATGACTTTGATTTTTATGTTCCTTTTTATGTTCTTTATATCCTTTATACCCTTTTTATATTTTTTCTTTTTTGTGGTCGACAAGGGTGTTTCCCTTTGCTCCTACGTATTCCTCAATTTGGGATGAGAAAATCAGACCTACGTAGTTCTTTCGGAACAAAGTGTTTGGTTAAGTTGTTTTTATCTTTTTTGCAAAATATGTTTTTTATTTGAACAAAAGGTCATTTAAGGTGTTGGACCATTAAACGGTCTTTTGATTTTGAAAGGAGAGAAACGTTAAGGCATTGGACCATTAACGATCTCTTGGGGTGGTCGACAAAAGCGGGGCTTTTGCTCCTACGTATCCTCAATGAGGAACTCAGACCTACGTAGTTCTTGCTTATCAAGTGATTCTTTTTTATTTTAAGAGGTGATCATTTTAAGGCGTTGGACCTTAAAAATGATCCATTTTACTTAGTGAGAAAATGAAATGACAAACTTCAAAAAGCCTATTTTTTTATGGACGAGCTTGACTAGGCGAGTTGATTTTAGCCTTAGTTTCACTTTAGTTATTAATCAATTCGATTAAGAATGAGAAATCCCAAAGAGAAAACGTCCGATTGATTTTCCGCTTTATTTTACTAAAAGATGTTTTTTTGATTATTATATTATTATTTTTTATCTCTTTTTGATTTCCAACGTGGTTACGGCACGACCGAACGGTCGGAATTTATTTTAACCGAAGTTAATGGATAATACAATTCAAACGTTCGGTGGAAATTTATTTTATTTTTAAGTTAAGCGAGAAATGACTTAAGCAAAATGGCTTAAGCACGTCAACAGGGGGTATAAAAAGTAAACAAAATGAGAATAAAAATGCACGAAACACAATGTGGACCACTACGGGTACATAGAATGAATCGAAAAGCTTGGTTCGAGGTACTTACCCGTTGAAGATCGAAGGACGATGAAGAACGAATGAAGAACGTCGAAGAACGGTTGAAACCTTTGCGAAATTCTTCACGGAAAACGTTACGGAAACGTTTCGGAAGCGCCTCGGCTTAGATTTTCTTCACGGAAACGATTTTCCAAGCAAATTCGAAAGAGAGAGAAGTGCCAAAGAGGGCTGACCCCTTCCTTCTTGCTTTCCTCCCCTATTTATAGCAAAATAGGGGAGGTGGTTGCCGCCCAGCTCGCCCAGGCGAGCTCAGCTCGCCCAGGCGAGCAGGGTTGCTTCCTCCAGAAGCAACCGCCTTCTGGAGGAATCTTCTGGAGGGCCCAAATGGGCCTGGGTGCTATTTGCACCCCCATTTTTACTAAGTACACCCCCCTCTGCTGTTTTTTGGTGATTCTTTTTTCGTAAAGTTACGGAAACTTACGAATTTCGTAACGATACTTGTTTTCTTTCCGTAATGTTACGGAACCTTGCGGATTACATAATCATCCCCTTTTTGACTTACGGAATGTTACAGAACCTCACTTAATTATGCAACGATGCTTCCATTTGATTTCCGGTGTGTCACGGAAACTTACGGATTGTGCATCAATATTTTTTATATTTTCCGGCATGTCCTGAAATTTCACAAATTGCCTAATGATGGGTGCCAAGCACCTCACGAGGACCAAAGAATGGTCGCACGTCATCGAGCAAAGGTCCCCGGACGAAATTAGGGTATGACAGTTGCCCCTCTTTACTTGTCTTTTATTGGAGATAAAAGGAAAGTAAAGATAAGACACTAATTTCGTCCCTCTCGATTTTTGACGAGAGTCGCAGGTAACCATAAAATCTTCACATGCAAATGACTTGTTGTTCCCAAAATATCACAAATTGCCTAATGATGGGTGCCAAGCACCTCACAAGGACCAAAGAATGGTCGCTTGTCATCAAGCAAAGGTCCCCGAAAATCAGTGTATGACACTAATCTCGCTCCTCTCGGTTGACGAGAGTCGTGGGTGACCATGACTTGTCGCTCCTAGAATTTCACAAATTGCCTAATGATGGATGCCAAGCACCTCACAAGGACCAAAGAATGGTCGCATGTCATCAAGCAAAGGTCCCCGAAAATCAGTGTATGACACTAATTTCGCTCCTCTCGGTTGACGAGAGTCGCGGGCGACCATGAAATTTCCACATGTAAATGACTTGTTGTTCCCGGAGGAACAAAAGGTGCAGAAGACTATGTCAGTCTCTACATGCTATCAAGCGTTCTGTCTTACAGATAGCAAAAGAATGTTTATACGGATAACCACTCGGGTATTTCCGCGTATCATCGGTGCAGAATGACCAAACTTGGTCTCTGCTTGTCATCGGGCCCGCCGCCTCTGGATGACAAAAGGGTGCGAATAACCATAAGGTATCTCCGCGTATCATGGGTGCAGAATGACCAAACTTGGTCTCTGCTTGTCATCGGGCCCGCCGCCTCTGGATGACAAAAGGGTGCGAATAACCATAAGGTATCTCCGCGTATCATGGGTGCAGAATGACCAAACTTGGTCTCTGCTTGTCATCGGGCCCGCCGCCTCTGGATGACAAAAGGGTGCGAATAACCATAAGGTATCTCCGCGTATCATGGGTGCAGAATGACCAAACTTGGTCTCTGCTTGTCATCGGGCCCGCCGCCTCTGGATGACAAAAGGGTGCGAATAACCATAAGGTATCTCCGCGTATCATGGGTGCAGAATGACCAAACTTGGTCTCCGCTTGTCATCGGGCCCGCCGCCTCTGGATGACAAAAGGGTGCGAATAACCATAAGGTATCTCCGCGTATCATGGGTGCAGAATGACCAAACTTGGTCTCTGCTTGTCATCGGGCCCGCCGCCTCTGGATGACAAAAGGGTGCGAATAACCATAAGGTATCTCCGCGTATCATGGGTGCAGAATGACCAAACTTGGTCTCTGCTCGTCATCGGGCCCGCCGCCTCTGGATGACAAAAGGGTGCGAATAACCATAAGGTATCTCCGCGTATCATGGGTGCAGAATGACCAAACTTGGTCTCTGCTCGTCATCGGGCCCGCCGCCTCTGGATGACAAAAGGGTGCGAATAACCATAAGGTATCTCCGCGTATCATGGGTGCAGAATGACCAAACTTGGTCTCTGCTTGTCATCGGGCCCGCCGCCTCTGGATGACAAAAGGGTGCGAATAACCATAAGGTATCTCCGCGTATCATGGGTGCAGAATGACCAAACTTGGTCTCTGCTTGTCATCGGGCCCGCCGCCTCTGGATGACAAAAGGGTGCGAATAACCATAAGGTATCTCCGCGTATCATGGGTGCAGAATGACCAAACTTGGTCTCTGCTTGTCATCGGGCCCGCCGCCTCTGGATGACAAAAGGGTGCGAATAACCATAAGGTATCTCCGCGTATCATGGGTGCAGAATGACCAAACTTGGTCTCTGCTCGTCAATCACACTTGGGGTCACTGAATGACGAGGTGCGGATAACCGTAAGGTGTCTCCGCGGGCTACCAGCTCTTGAGTCATGGCAACAAAAGGCGGTATGGTCGACAAAAGCGAGGCTCTTGCTCCTACGTATCCTCCAATGAGGAATTCAGACCTACGTAGTTCTGGATAACTTGTGAGACTTGAAAAAGTCTCGTTGTTTTCTCCACTAAAATGCAAACATGCTTTAGCAAAGAGACAAATATTCCAACTGATTTAGAGCAGCATATGCTTTTTTGAGTGACAAACAATGCGCCTACCAGGGAAGGAGAGTCTGCTGATGGGATCCCCCATAACCATAAATGAGATCTTGGATGTTAGCATTTCGTTTCTAAATGACCATTTAGAGGAAACACTGGGTTCGACAAAAATAGAAGAAATCTACTCAAAGTGTATCAATCTCGCACAGGTAAGTGTTTCATCCTAATTCCGAACCATAGATATGTCATGACTTGACTTTGCAAATTATTTCCTATCAAATCAAAAATTACATGCGTGATCATGGATCAAATAGGACTTCCCTTGGGAATGGGTTCTTTTGGGGAGTTTTTCGGCTTTTGTGTGTTTTTGGCTTTTGATTTTTCTGGCTTTTTTCTTTTTCTGTTTTTGTTTAGTGCGGGGCGAGAAAAAAGGTCGCTAGCGCACGGGATTCTGGTTGGTAATCAAAGGGAGAAGACTATTTTAGGTTGTGGTTCTCTTTCCTTCTTTTTTCGTTCATTTGGTGACAATTCTGTATTGTTCAGACATTGTCTGGTCAAAAGACCTTTCTGCACATTTCTTCTAGTTCTTTGATCAAGAACTTTCTTTCCTTCCTTTTTTACTTTCTCCTATTCTTTGGTTGGGAATTTTCTTTCTTTTCTTTTTGACTTTCTCTTTGATTGGAAATTTTCCTTCTTTTTTTCTTTTTTTGCTTTCTCCCACTCTTTGATTGGGGAATTTTCCTTCTTTTCTTTTTTGCTCCCGGGGGTAAGGATTGACATTCTCACCCTAGGTCAAGGTTCATGGTGTTCTTTTTTGCTCCCGGGGGTAAGGATTGACATTCTCACCCTAGGTCAAGGTTCATGGTGAGTCAGGATTTTGGCTCAAGGTTTGTAGAATGGCTAGACATGATACATGTCGGGGTTTGGTTTGATTCAAGGATAAAAAGGGATGCCCCACATTATTTCCATGACACAAATGCAAAAATGATGATTTAGAAACTTTATGCAAAACTGGTCATGCATGCACCTATGCGGACACTCAAGTGTCAAATCTTTATGGTCATGTGATGCTAGGGTTCAGGATTCATTTCCTCTAGTTTAAATCAACCCAATGTTTCCAAAATATGTTCTTTTATCAATTTGTGCATTCATCCGAGTCCATTTCGGGCGTCTGGGAAAATCTTCACAGCATTCACCCTTCAGGTGTATACACATTTTCCAAAAACTGGTTATGATCAGTGAATTTTTCCAAAGAAAAGTTGGAAGTCATCTCTTTTCAACAGCATGTTGGTTTTTCAGCCAGACAATTTATTTTTTTTCTTTTTTCTACCTTTTTCCTTACTTGCCTTTTTTTTCTTATTTGCTCTCTTTTTCTTTTCACTTTCTTTTCTTTTCTATTTCATTTTCTTTCCTTTTCTATTTTTATTTTTATCATGATTTTTTTTTTGTTTATTTCACCTATATACTTTTGGACGATGTTCCTAAACGAAGAACTCTACACGGTTCCAGAATTTCAAACATCATTGATAGTAGTGATATATAAATACTAACGCAACAATCTAAACAAAAATGTATGCGCTGTACAAATGACAATCGAAACAACAAAAACAAACGTTAGTCTCTCAAGTCAAAACAATAACAAAAGAAATATGAAAGAAAACATGAATCTGGGGATCTCCCAGTCACGTATCTCCACTCCCTCCCAAGAAGTCAAGCAAATCGGCCATCTCCTCATCCTCGTGGGCTTCTTCTCCATCGCCGGGAGCTTCTGGGGGTGCCTCTCCTGCTTGGGCCTCGGGCCAATCTCCGGGCCATGCAACCTCTGCCCTGAACTGGTCTGGAGTAGGGCATGAAAAAGGAGCGAAGCCCTGGCTCTGCATGCTAAGGCTCATCTGGTACAGACAATCATGGGTCCGTACATGTGCTCGGTGGTTGGCCGCCTGCTGGCGAACCAAATGCCGTAAATACTACTCCATGTCAAATGCCCCAGCCTGGCCAGCCTGATAAGGTGGTGGTTGCGCGCCTGCGGCCTGTGGAGCATCACCCTGAGCCTGTCTCTGGGTACAGTACTTCTCAATAAAAGCACGGGTGATGGGCGGCCGAATCACCTTGGTAGGTGCAACGGGGACTCCGAACGACTGGCAGAGTCCCGTGATCAGTGCGGGGAATCCCAGGGCCCTGTTGGACTTATCTGGGTCCAAAGGGTGCCTAGTGGGCGCCATACCTGCAAAAATATAGATGGCATCAGCGATCAACTGAGCCACATGGATGCTCATCCGTGTCAGGATGGCGTACACCAGCTGGCACTTAGGCATGGGGAGGTCGGAATTATGATCGGTGGGCAGGATGTTGCTGAGGAGCAACGTCATCCATATCTGGGTCAAGGTGGTCATATTGGTGCGCATGATTCGCACTCGCCTCCCTGCAGCAGTCCGGGCAAAATCCTGCCCCGGTATACATAGCAGCTGGGCGATGGACTCCTCATCGAACCCATCAGACCGGTTCCTCCTCTGACCCCATACTCGCATTCCTGGCCTTCTTCCAATACCATCGGATATCCCAGGAGCTGGCTGATAGCGTCGGCATCGAACGGGATCCACTGACCCCTAACCCAGGATCTCATGTCACGCACGCCCTCCTCTGTTGGCCAAGCATTGGCATAAAACTCAAGGACTATTTCTGGATCAAACTTGGCCATGGGAGTAACCAGTGGTGCCCACCGCCGGCGCCCTATTTCCTCCTGGAAATCAGTATACTCGTCGTCCCTGAGCTGGACGCGTCGCTCCCGGAGAAACGACCATCCCTTGATGGCTTCGAAGCGCTGCTGGTGTACAACGCTCCTAAAGCGGTGACTGTCGTACTCCGGGGCGGAACTAGTTCCTTCGGCCGCCTTGTCCTTCCTGGACCTCTTTGAGGCAAGCTTCCTCGGGGCCATTCCTGCGAAGGCAAACATTTGGAAAGTTAGTTTTAGTGGGACATTACTCTTAAAGCAAAAATGGCATATAACCTCCTCCCATCAATGTAAATTTAGAGCAAGCTTATGCGCCTATTTCCTTACAAACGTTCTCTTGCACAAGACATTTAACCGAAAAAATGCACCCATATACAATCAAGGCAGCTCCGTTACCTAGATTATTTACACGTACTTCCAAGGTGTATTTGTTACTTACATCACACACATTTCCTTGGCTAAATTCACATACATGCATACCCAAAGCATTTTGGGGTACCAAAAATTGCACATGTGCACATCTTGGTATTTCTAATACCTATACATACACAAACTTCATGATGAATCTTGACTATCTACACAATAAGGTGCTACATTTCATGCTCTTTTCAAGTTTTTGCTACCTAAAGCCGCATGCAAATTCCAGTATATTTTCCTTTGCTAACTAAAATTGTATTCAAATTAAAAGGTATACATTTTTTTGTAATGTATTTTCTTTACATAACATGCAACATATTTATGTATATTTTTTGTGAGACATTTTGACTACCAAAAATTATATGCACATACATCCAAGTATTTTGCTATCATACCCAAAGTGTAAATTGCCAACGGTATTTTGCTACCTATTCTAAACCTACACATTCATGACGAGCAAAATTCCTAACCATCTAGGCATAGGGAAAATATTGTAGCGTGGCCCATAGCTGATTGCTGGCCAAAAGGGTAACTTTACCCAATATGCACCTCCTTTTGTGCTCTTTTTGCAGAAAATTTCAGTTTCTAGGACTAGGATATATGTGGGGCAATTACTCTAGCCTTTTCGAAAATGAATGCATGTCCCAAAAATATGTGCAAACCAAATTGCCCCATGGGTTGTTTCCCTATAAAAATCACGCGCTAATGCCATTGAGGCATTTCACCGAACACTTGGTGGGCGCGCGTTTAGGCGTCAATAGCAAGAGAACGGGGACAATGTGGCATGTCCCATTGTTTCAAAATGCATTATAGGCCTAGGGCCATCTCATACAAACCCCCAATTCAACTTAATCAAGCAAGAAAACAAACCAAAATTGCCCCACATATTTGAGCACATTCCCACAATTTAGAGCACCAACAGGAGATCAAAATACACCAATGAAAAGCTAGAAAGCTTAGGGATGGAATACTTACTTGTTGGTGATGAACAAAAGCGTGAAACGGAATCAAAAAATGTGAAAAATGATGACCCTAGGACTGCAAACTCGTAAATCCCGTGGGTATGGCTTTTGAAAGGGGGGAAGGGAAGTTTTTGAATGCAAAAACGTCCCCCCTTTCGTCATTCTTATATTTTGGTGCAGAGGTGGCTCGCCCAGGCGAGCTCAGCTCGCCCAGGCGAGCTAACCTGCACTTTTTTTTTTTTTTTTTTTTTTGAGGGGAACATTAACCATGTCCCCTCCCTTCTCATGGATTAGCATTTTGCCTAACTTGAACTTACTTAGGTTAGAATTAGGCGTTGATTACTTATTTTATTATTACTCTTTTCCTTTTTAAAACAAACAAATAGTAAAAGAAAGCTGCAAAATACAAAGGATACGGGGCTGCCTTGCAGCGACATTCCTTGCTTGTTTCGCACAGAGAAGGGCAATGATCGGTCGGTCGTGACCCCATCCCCGCTTGCGTTCATCCTTAAGTACCTGCAAGTAATAAACAACCAGGTATGGCCAATCTTGGCCGTATCATTACTCTATCTTGACTGGTTTCTGCCGTTCATGTTTTGTCTTCACTCCAAAAGGTAGCCCAAGGCGATCCTGCCCCTGTTTTACCACAACAATATACATGCGTATGCGTATGCGTATGCATGAATGTTTTCAAACGCAGAAAATTTAGGGAAAGTTGGTTCAGGTTCGATTCTAATTAAGCGCTTGGGGGATCCCATGAACTGAGCGGAAGGGCTCAGGCGATCACAAATTAACGCAAGGTGTGAAACTAACGTGAGGACTAAAAGCCTCAAATCTATGTTCATCTCTTTGAAAGATCGTAACAAGAGATACAACGGACCGGAAATCCCTGGGGGGAAATCTAGAAAACGCATAAAGATAGAGAACATGCAGCGACATCCTTAATTGCCCCAGCTTCTAAGCATAATATTGTTTGACGACATCAGAGTTCACGGGTGAAGGTAGCTCTTCGCCATCCATGTTGGTAAGCACCAGGGCTCCTCCGGAGAAAGCCCTCTTCACAACAAAAGGCCCTTCGTAGTTCGGGGCCCATTTCCCTCGGTGGTCCTTGACGGCATGGGACATTTTCTTTAGCACAAGGTCTCCCTCATGGAACTTGCGTAAGCGTACTTTCTTGTCGAACGTGCTCTTCATTCTTTGCTGGTACAAGCGCCCATGACTCATGGCCGTTAAGCGCTTACCCTCAATGAGGTTGAGCTGATCGTAGCGTGTTTGAGCCCACTCTGATTCCTTTAATCCGGATTCTGCCAAGATCCTTAATGACGGGACTTCTACCTCAAATGGTAACACCGCCTCCATCCCATATACCAATGAGAACGGCGTTGCCCCAGTTGACGTTCGCACTGAAGTCCGGTAACCGTGTAACGCGAATGGGAGCATCTCGTGCCAATCCTTGTATGACACGGTCATCTTTTGGATAATCTTTTTGATATTCTTATTGGCCGCTTCCACGGCTCCATTCATCTTTGGTCGGTAGGGCGTGGAATTGTGATGCTGGATTTTAAACTCCTCGCACATTTCTGCCATCATCTTATTATTCAGGTTGGTGCCGTTGTCCGTGATAATCTTCCTTGGCAAACCATATCGGCAGATAATCTCCTTCTTAATGAACCTGACCACCACATTCCTCGTGACATTGGTATATGAAGCCGCCTCGACCCACTTGGTGAAATAATCTATTGCTACGAGGATGAAGCGATGACCATTCGAGGCCTTGGGCTCAATGGCCCCAATGACATCTATTCCCCACATGGAGAAAGGCCAAGGGGCGGACATGACATTCAGAGGATGCGGTGGGGCATTGACATTATCCGCGAATGCTTGACATTTGTGGCACTTCCTCACATGAACACAACAATCACTTTCCATGGTAAGCCAGTAATAACCTGCTCTTAAGATCTTCCTGGCCATAGCATGCCCGTTGGCGTGCGTTCCAAACGAGCCCTCATGGACTTCCTCGATCATGTGATTTGCCTCCTTGGCATCCACACATCGCAGGAGTGTCATGTCGTGATTTCTTTTATACAGTGTGCCTCCGCTCATGAAGAAACTGGCTGCCAACCTCCTCAATGTCCTTTTATCGTTGTCGGCAATCTCTGGCGGGTATTCTTTGCTTTCGACATATCGCTTGATGTCGTAATACCAAGGCTTTCCGTCCCGTTCCTCTTCCACTTGGCAACAATGTGCGGGTTTGCCACGACACTGAAATTCAATGTAGGGTAGGTCCCCGTGCGGTGTTAGCTGGAACATAGATGCCAATGTAGCAAGTGCATCCGCCATTTGATTTTCCTCGCGGGGAACATGATGGAAGGAGATCTCATCGAAGGTCTTAGCCAATTCCTTGATATAGGCTTTGTAGGGTATCAGCTTGGGATCTCTAGTTTCCCATTCTCCTCTCAGCTGATGGATTACCAACGCTGAGTCGCCGTACACCTTGAGTAGTTTGACATCGGAGTCAATTGCTGCCTGGACGGCTAGGGCACATGCTTCATATTCGGCCATGTTGTTGGTGCAGTCGAATCCTAGCCTGGCTGTGAAAGGTACACTTTGATTGTCCGGAGAGATCAACACTGCCCCAACGCCATGACCTAGAATGTTTGACGCTCCGTCAAACCATACAGTCCATTTGTCCCGATCTTCGTCCAACTTTTCCTCGAACAAGGCCATGATGTCCTCATCCGGGAATTCCGGATGCATGGGCTGGTAGTCGTTAAGAGGCTGTTGAGCCAAATAATCTGCCAAAGCGCTTCCTTTTATCGCCTTTTGGGTGACGTAGACTATATCAAACTCAGATAGCAAGACTTGCCACCGGGCGATTCGTCCTGTGAGAGCTGGCTTTTCAAAGATGTACTTAACTGGGTCCATTTTGGATATCAACCAGGTAGTATGGCTCAGCATGTACTGCCTTAAGCGATGGGATGCCCATACTAAAGCACAACACGTTCTTTCGAGCAAGGAGTAATTCATCTCACAGGTCGTGAACTTCTTACTTAGGTAGTAAACAGCGCGCTCTTTCTTCCCGGATTCGTCATGTTGCCCCAGCATACACCCCATTGATTCGTCCAAGACTGTCATGTACAAAATGAGAGGCCTTCCAGGTACTGGTGGCATAAGCACGGGAGGATTCATTAGGCACTTTTTGATCCTTCCAAAAGCCTCTTGGCAATCCTCATTCCACCGGTTAGTTTGGTTTTTACGCAAGAGTTTAAACAACGGCTCACAAATGGCGGTGAGCTGCGATATGAATCTGGCAATATAATTCAAGCGCCCCAGGAAACCTCGGACTTGCCTCTCTGTACGGGGTTCTGGCATCTCAAGGATAGCCTTCACTTTTTCGGGGTCTACCTCTATCCCTTTCTGGCTTACAACGAAACCAAGCAATTTCCCTGATTTGACCCCAAAGGTACACTTAGCGGGGTTCAACCTTAATTGATATTTCTTAAGCCTTTCGAACAACTTCCGCAGGTTGACAAGGTGTTCTTCCTCAGATTTAGATTTAGCAATTATGTCGTCCACGTAGACCTCGATCTCTTGATGCATCATATCATGGAACAAAGCTACCATGGCCCGTTGATAAGTTGCCCCGGCATTCTTGAGTCCAAAGGACATCACCTTGTAACAGAACGTTCCCCACAGGGTGACGAAAGTAGTCTTTTCCATATCCTCGGGCGCCATCTTTATCTGATTGTAACCAGAGAAACCATCCATGAAGGAAAATAAAGCGAAATTGGCCGTGTTATCTACGAGGATATCGATGTGTGGTAACGGAAAATTGTCCTTGGGACTGGCCCGATTCAGGTCCCGGTAATCTACACACATTCGTACTTCCCCACCCTTTTTAGGAACTGGTACGATGTTGGCAACCCATTCTGGATACCGAGCGACGGCCAGAAATCCAGCGTCAAACTGCTTCTTCACTTCTTCTTTTATCTTCAAGGACGTTTCGGGTTTCATCCTCCTCAATTTCTGTTTTACTGGGGAACACCCGGGATTTAGAGGCAATCGGTGCTGCACAATGTCAGAACTCAAACCGGGCATATCTTGGTATGACCAAGCAAAGATGTCTTGGTAGTCTTTTAGCAGGGTTATTAATTCTTCACGGATAGGTGCGGTAATGCCTGTACCTATCTTTACTTCCCTCTTTCCACTGCCAATTCCTAAGTCTACTAGCTCTGTTTCTTCTTGATGAGGCCCCATTTCTTGGTCCTCATGGGCGACCATTCTTTCTAGTTCCGAAGGAAGTCCCACATCCTCATCTCCTTCATCTTCCGTTTGGTTCATTTCTTGCTCGAAGTTGATAGACGGGTCCCAGGTATTAGTACCTTCGGGGGACTCGTCATCGAATCTGCCGTTTCAGAAAAAGAAGTAAACATGCAAATGAATGAGAATGGGTAGAGACCAGGAACAGATGAAGAAAGATCCTTGTATTATAAATTCAAAAACAAAAGACACAAAGCCTTAACAAAATGAAAACTCTAAAGCCTAGGCCCAACTATAGAGCTTTTAAAACCGTAAAGGTTTACATTATGCTTGTTGCGTAAATGCCGGGGCATTCCTCCACTCGCCAATTTCCCAGCTGGAAATCAGGAGGGCATGGTCGGACCAAATCCGAAGTACTTGGAACATCATCTTCACATATCGCGAACACTTGACCTTCGTCTCCCAGACCCGCACTTATAAAGCTTCTACTTATGTGGCAGGGCGGGCTTCCTTCACTTTCTTGTCTCCAACGCGAGCTCTGACCACTGTTCTCCCTTCCCGCGATGCTTCTTTTCATGTCCGCCCAAGTGGGCTTATAGCCTAAACCATACTTCCCACGATTTCCTTGGGTTTTTATCAGGCTAGTTATGCCGCCATTGTCTTTGCCTAAACCCATCCCGGGTTCATAACCGTTCCCCAACATAACTCGGGCCATCATTACCGCCGCATCGGACAGACAAGGTTGCCCAAAGAGGGAGTCCACGGAGGAAATGCTGACCACCTCAAAAGACTGGAAAGCGGTTTCTAACGATTCTTCTGCGGCTTCCACATAAGGCATGGAGGATGGGCAGCTTACCAAGATATCTTCCTCGCCTGACACGATGACCAAGTGCCCCTCCACTACGAATTTCAGCTTTTGGTGGAGTGTAGAAGGCACAACTCCCACTGAGTGGATCCAAGGGCGCCCCAACAGGCAGCTGTAGGGGGGGTTAATATCCATTATTTGGAAGGTGACTTGACAGGTGTGAGGGCCTATCTGTACTGGGAGATCGATCTCTCCCCTAACCTCTCAACGAGTGCCGTCGAAGGCCCGAACCACCATTGAACTTGGTTTTAAATGGGAAGCATTGAATGGTAACTTGTCCAAAGTGCTCTTAGGCATCACGTTTAAACTGGAACCATTATCGATGAGTACCTTGGCCACGATATGGTCCATACACTTGACTGATACGTGTAAAGCCTTATTATGCCCTCTCCCCTCGGCGGGGATTTCTTCTTCGGCGAAGGCAAGATAGTTGTTGGCAGTGATATTGTTGACCAGCCCTCCGAAACCTTCTACCGAAATATCTTGGGCCACGTGAGCCTCGTTCAGCACTTTTACTAGCAGAGCCCGATGAGGCTCGGAGCTCATAAGTAACTCTAGCAGCGAGACCCTAGCCGGGGTTTTGTTGAGCTGTTCGATAACCTTGAATTCGCTCTGCTGAATTATCCGAAGGAACTCGCTGGCTTCCTCTAGCGACACCTCCTTTCTACCATCCCTTTTCTCTGGGGGCCCCTTTGCTGGCATATCTTTATTCGAAGCGTGGGGTGCTTCGCCATCTTGTTCCTCCACCACTTTTCCTTTTCCTTTGACGTCGACGGGTTGGACTGGTAGGTCCGGAGGTGCGAACATACGACCACTACGGGTCACACCGCTCAGCCCCGTGATATTTGTTACTTTAGCTGACAGCGAGCTGACGTCAGTGACTTCTTCTTCCTTCTTCCCCGGAGGTGTATATCTCCACGGGACCGCGTGACTATTTTGGTACGGGAAAGGAACAGGTTTGGCCATTAAGGGGTGCCCGGGCTTTTGCGAGGCTGCACTTTTAGTGAAGTATATCACCAAGGGTTTGGGCTTCGCAACACCGCTCCCCTCCGTAGATTGCATGCATATATGCTGCTCTTCTTTTCCTTTAATGCCGACTTCTAGTCGACCTTGGTCTATCATCCGCTGTAACAATTCCTCTACTTCCAAACACGTCTCCATGTCATGCATCTCGCCGGAATGTAGCAGACAGGAATCCTCCTTACACCCACTATGGGGAATTACACCTCCCTTTTGTAGGGCCTCAAAGATAAACCTCCTAGGGGTTGCCACATCTCTTAAAGGTTTGGACCTGTGGGGCCTATCGGATTCAACTGCATTAACTGCTCCCCCTCCATGATTGGCGAGCGGGTTGGTCCTCACATTGGGCCGATCCTCTTGGAAAGTCAGCCATCCGGCATCCATTAGATGTTGGACCTTGTATTTAAGGGCCAAGCATTTTTCGACGGAATGCCCCGGGGCACCCCCATGGTACTTGCAAGTTGCATTAGGGTCATACCACTTCGGGAAAGGGGGTTCGAGGACCCTTCCGGGAGTTACCACGGCCAAATGATTGGCGATGAGGGATGGTAGAAGATCTTCGTACGTCATCGGGAGCGGGGTGAATTCCGGCAATGGCCTTGGAGGGAAGTTCCTTGTCGTGTTGGAGTTACCGGCCGGTCGAGCCGTGTTCGGAGTTGGAACTTGGGGAGCTTCCCTCTGGGTGGGTGCCTTAGGCTGCACGGGTGTTGAGCTAGAGGCGTTCCCAGCATGAGCCGAGAAGATTGGGTGATGTTGCGCGTACTGATGGGTACCATGAGGTGTTTGCTGGGGCTTGACCCATGCGGGTGTTGAAGAGACGGCATGGGCATCTCCTTCCTTCCTTTTTGCCCCTGTTGCCCCGATTCTTTTGGCGTTCACGTTTGTGGAGGAAACGTAATCAAACTTTCCTCTCTTCAATCCAACCTCGATTCTTTCCCCGGCAAACACCAGATCCGCAAAGCTGGACGGCATGTAACCCACTAGCTTCTCATAGTAGAACACTGGCAGAGTGTCTACCATCATGGTGATCATCTCTCTCTCAACCATGGGAGGAGCTACTTGTGCCGCCAAATCCCTCCATCGCTGCGCATATTCTTTAAAGGTTTCACCCTCTTTCTTAAACATATTCTGCAGTTGAGTACGGTCAGGAGCCATATCAGAATTGTACTGATACTGCCTGAGGAAGGCGGTAATCAGATCCTTCCAAGTACGGATACGGGAAGCTTCCAAATTAGTGTACCACACTACCGCAGCTCCGGCCAAGCTATCCTGAAAGAAGTGTATCAACAGCTTTTCATCTTTAGAATGAGCGCCCATCTTACGGCAGTACATCTTGAGATGGTTTTTGGGACAAGTAGTCCCTTTATACTTGTCGAAGTCCGGCACTTTGAACTTCGGGGGAATAACAACATCGGGTACTAAGCAAAGATCCGTCATGTCTGCAAACGGATAGTCCCCAAATCCTTCCACAGCCCTCAATCTTTCCTCAAGGAGATCGAGCTTCCTCCTTTCTTCAGTTGCCGGGGGCGGCCCTTCCATAGACAAAACTATTGGCGATGCTGCGATGTTGGGTTGGGGCAACGTGCCTGGTGCCGGCCCTTCGGGGATCGGGGGATAAAACTCGACATCCCTCCGAGCATAATCTTGAGGGTCTTTATGGACTTCGTCGGGCTGCTGAGGAGGTTCCTTTTCATGGACGGGAGAAGCAATGTGGCCCGCATCTTCTTGCAAGATGGGTGGTGAATAGTTGGGCGGCAATCCATAAGGGTAAGCCGCTCGGTTGTATCCCAGGTGAGGGCTGCCATCGTGCCCCAATGTGCCCCTTCCCCGTCCTACTATGTTTGAGGGAGGATGGTGCGTAGATGCCAAGAGAGTCGGGTCTGCTTCGGCAGCCGAACTGACAGCGGCGGCAGTGGCCGCGTTCTTCTCCATGAGCTGTTTCATACCTAACATGGCCTCCATCATGGAGGCCATTTGTTCTTTCAGAGCCGACATGTCGGCTTTCATCTGTTCCTGTGTCTCCTCTTGATCACCCATCGTTCTAGATTTGGATATGGTGCGATAGGGATCCCTTGCGGCGCGTTTAGTTATGATGTTTTCCCTAAAAAACCAAACGTGAGGAGTGGGTAAAGAAAGAAAATGCATGCTAGAGATGAGATGTAGGAGTGATTTGATTTGCACAAGCTTTTTGGAGTAGAAACATGGGACCAACTCATTTTATTTCAAAAAGGAAGTCATATCTAGTCAAGGTCTAAGAGACCATACAAGTTTCCTAACGATTTCTAATTATGTGGGCCATTAAGTCTATCATATGCTGACAATAGCCGAGAAGCCCATGAATCTCTTCGGGGGTGGAGTAGGTGTCTGCCATCGCCTTGGCCTTGGCTAACAATCGGGGAAGTTCTTGACTCTCGTTCAAGGTAAGAGCAAACCGATCCATCCACATGGTTGCCTCTTGGTGTAAAGAGTCGATCACCCTTCCTCTAGCCTCTTTTTCCGCATATACTTGAGCATACTCATCCGCGATTCTATGCTCGTGGGCCGTGGCTAGACCTAACTCTTCTTCGTACTTGGCGATGATAGCTAACATGTTGGTCTCTGTCTCGCATAAACGCTGAGACAAGCTTCTTTTGGACTTTGAACAAGCAATCAACTCCTCTTTCAGAACCATGCTATGTGCTCGCGACTGGTCCCTTTCTTCCCTTCGCAACTTGAGTTCACTATTGCTACCCCATAGAGCTCCGCGAAATTTGTTCCGGCCATACTCTTCCTTGCGAGCCCTCTTGGTCTCTCGTTCAAGGGCTCTTGCGGTAATTGCATTCTCTTCCCGTAACCCGGCACACTTCTTCCGAACGTGTGTAGCAGCCAACTTGAACTTCTCCTTGGCGAGTTTTGCCTTTCCTAACTCGCTTTTGAGAGCTTGGACTTCCTCGTCCTCTTCCGGTGCTTCAAAATTCTCTTCGCTGACGACTTTTAACTTGGCGAGCCAATCTAAACCTCGTATGCGAACTTTCAGCCATTCGTGGTACCCACCAATGATGCCATTACGAATGCCTCTAAGCTCTTGATCTTTCCTTAACGGGGTTTCCCATGCCTTATGGATTCTTTGTATAGTCTTGGAATTTTGTGCGCCGAGATCCCTCACAAGGAAAGGAGACATGCTTTCTTCCGTCGGTGCTCCCCTCATGGGGTACCCTAGTTGTCTTATAGCGAGCGCGGGATGGTAGTTAATACAACCCCTCGTTCCTACCAGCGGAATGTTTGGGTATCCTCCACATGAGAAGAGGACCCCTTCTTTTCCTTCTTTCCATCGGGGGAACCAACTGATTGTTCTACCTCCTATCCCGGCCAAGAGCTGGTCCCAATCTATTCTCCTCTTTTCAGTACACGAGCGATGGCTCAGGAGCGGACATGGATGTCTTGTGTCTTGTTGGAACAAGTGTGAAACCAACCAAACACAGAGGGCGGGTAAGCAACAGATGATCCGTGCGCTACTCTTCTCGCACCTTCGGTCAAATGTGTCAAATAGATCTGCCAAGACAGCTACCACCGGACTTTCCTTGCTATGGTGGTAGGCAAGGAAAGCGTCGATCGCTGCTAGGCCTACCAAACCATCCACGTTTGGAAAGAGGACGACCCCAAAAATTAGCAAAGCTAACACATCCATAAATGGGACCCATTCTCCTTGATTGGCCATACCCCTCGCTTTGTCTTCTAGGTACTTCTGTGGTAGGCCCGCTATGCCGTTCCGAGTCTGTTTTACGCGGTCCAAACCTCTTGCGGAATCCTTGACCACAGTTGCAATTCTGCTCAAGGAGGGGAGACATCCGGAGGAAAGATATGGTTTTCTTCCCCCGAGAGGACATCCTAGAATTTCTTCAAATTCTTCAATGGTTGGTACTAATTGGAAGTCTCCAAATGTGAAGCATCTCAAGGGCTGGTCGTAGTATTGGGTAAGTGATGCAATGGCTTCTATGGACACATCTGCTATGGTCAACTCTAAGATCTTTCCGTAAGTCTTGCGGAAGGCTTGCATTTGGAGGGGTTCCATCAACCGCCCTAATTCCTTGATGCTGGTGGTATCTGGGCTTTTGACCTTGACTTGGTAGAACCTCTTGCCGGTTTGATTTGTTCCCATGCTTACTAAAGTGAGATAAAAGTTGGTGCAAATCAAAACTCCGATATCTCATGGGTGGAATGGATGAATGCATGATGGAATGCATATGACACAGATGCAATCTAGGAATGCGGGGGTCCGGGGAATTTGTCCCCTTCTTAGATACGACGTCTAGGGGTAGCAAAATGCCCCCAACGCACGTTTTTAAGAAGGCGACACGGACCCTCCGTTGGTTTGTTTACAGTAGGGATCAAGATAGAACCCGTATGCAATGCCTATGCAAAAGACACAATGCGGGAATGTACACAGTATGACAATATTTACCGAACATAAGCAAAAGGGTATATGATACTCATGCATGGCAGTGTGAAAAATGGCACGCAGCGTGTTTGCTTCGTGCCCCTATTTAAAGGACCTATAAGGGAGAGAACTAACTAGGCTTTTAGCAATAATCCCCAAGGTAGTTATATCTCTCTTGATGGTTTCTAGAGGTATCATCCCCTTTGAAGAACACATTGTAGCAGTAGGGACTACTAGCAACAATAGGTTTTCAAAGAGAAAAGCTCTAGATGAGGGTTCACTGTAATCAAGCAAGTCGGAGACCTAGCATGATCACAGATTCACCTCCACTCCTTATGCTCCCATGAACCCGGGTATAGGGCCCTTTTTCACTCACAGTGTGTGCAAATAGTGTTGGTGTTTGTGTGCATCAAATGAATAAATATTTACTTCACGCATACATTTAAAACGCACTAAATGCAACAAAGAGTTTTATATACACAAGAACATAATGAAAGGAAACCAACAAAGGGGTAAGTCATGATAAAACATTGCACAAGATTTAAATGGCCTAACTCTCTAAAAAACATTCCCCAGTGGAGTCGCCAACTGTCGCAACCTACCCTTCGGCGGGAGGGCGACGCGTGACTCGCGGGATGCGTGTTCCACGAAAGGAATACGCGCGGAGTCGCCACCAACGTTTATTTGAGGAAAACGTCGGAAAAACCGGAAAAGACGCGATCTACGAACTTTTTAGTGAAAGGTTCGGGAGTCGTATTTACGCACGGGGAAGGTATTAGCACCCCACACGTCCGTCCCAAGGGACGGCAGCCTTTAATCGAATGTGCAAACATGACTTTGATTTTTATGTTCCTTTTTATGTTCTTTATATCCTTTATACCCTTTTTATATTTTTTCTTTTTTGTGGTCGACAAGGGTGTTTCCCTTTGCTCCTACGTATTCCTCAATTTGGGATGAGAAAATCAGACCTACGTAGTTCTTTCGGAACAAAGTGTTTGGTTAAGTTGTTTTTATCTTTTTTGCAAAATATGTTTTTTATTTGAACAAAAGGTCATTTAAGGTGTTGGACCATTAAACGGTCTTTTGATTTTGAAAGGAGAGAAACGTTAAGGCATTGGACCATTAACGATCTCTTGGGGTGGTCGACAAAAGCGGGGCTTTTGCTCCTACGTATCCTCAATGAGGAACTCAGACCTACGTAGTTCTTGCTTATCAAGTGATTCTTTTTTATTTTAAGAGGTGATCATTTTAAGGCGTTGGACCTTAAAAATGATCCATTTTACTTCGGAATTTATTTTAACCGAAGTTAATGGATAATACAATTCAAACGTTCGGTGGAAATTTATTTTATTTTTAAGTTAAGCGAGAAATGACTTAAGCAAAATGGCTTAAGCACGTCAACAGGGGGTATAAAAAGTAAACAAAATGAGAATAAAAATGCACGAAACACAATGTGGACCACTACGGGTACATAGAATGAATCGAAAAGCTTGGTTCGAGGTACTTACCCGTTGAAGATCGAAGGACGATGAAGAACGAATGAAGAACGTCGAAGAACGGTTGAAACCTTTGCGAAATTCTTCACGGAAAACGTTACGGAAACGTTTCGGAAGCGCCTCGGCTTAGATTTTCTTCACGGAAACGATTTTCCAAGCAAATTCGAAAGAGAGAGAAGTGCCAAAGGGGGCTGACCCCTTCCTTCTTGCTTTCCTCCCCTATTTATAGCAAAATAGGGGAGGTGGTTGCCGCCCAGCTCGCCCAGGCGAGCAGGGTTTTCTGGAGGAATCTTCTGGAGGGCCCAAATGGGCCTGGGTGCTATTTGCACCCCCATTTTTACTAAGTACACCCCCCTCTGCTGTTTTTTGGTGATTCTTTTTTCGTAAAGTTACGGAAACTTACGAATTTCGTAACGATACTTGTTTTCTTTCCGTAATGTTACGGAACCTTGCGGATTACATAATCATCCCCTTTTTGACTTACGGAATGTTACGGAACCTCACTTAATTATGCAACGATGCTTCCATTTGATTTCCGGTGTGTCACGGAAACTTACGGATTGTGCATCAATATTTTTTATATTTTCCGGCATGTCCTGAAATTTCACAAATTGCCTAATGATGGGTGCCAAGCACCTCACGAGGACCAAAGAATGGTCGCACGTCATCGAGCAAAGGTCCCCGGACGAAATTAGGGTATGACAAGAAGAAACACTGGGTCCAATTGAAATAGAGTAAAACCACTCAAAGTGTATAAAATCTCACACAGGCAAGTGTTTCATCCTAACTCCAAACCACAAACATGTCATGATTTGACTTTGTAAGTCATTTCCCATCAAATCAAATATAATATGCGCAAACATAGATCAATAGGACTTTTTAGGAGGCTGAATTTTTGTGGGGACTTTGGCTTTTGGGTGTTTTGTCCTTTTCCTTTTCTATTTCCTTTTTTCTCTTTGGTTCAGCGCGGAGCAAGAGTAGACGCAAAGATTTGGTTTGTAATTAAGCAGGTGATTGCTTCACGCATCCTTCAGGTTTTAACCAAGTCATTGTTACTTTTTCTTTCTTTTTTGCTTTTGGCAATTCTGCACATTGTTCAGACATTGTCTGGTCCAAAGAACCTCTTTTTTCTTTTCTTTCTTTCTTTTCTATTTTCTTTTGCTTTTCTTCAATCTTTGATTGGTTGATTTTATTCTTTTCTTTTCTTTTCTTTTCTTTTGACGCACATTTATAACCCAAGGTAAAAGAAGCTTCTTTTGGAAGATCCTTCTATTCTCTCTTCCGAGGGTAAGGTTGGAAATTTCCATTCTGGGTCAAGGTTAAGGCCAAAAAGTTGATGTTTGGCTCAAAAGGCCTACGAAAGGCAGGACATGATGTATGTTGAGATATTTGTTTAGTAAGTGGCTCGGGAATAAGGGAATGCCCCAAATCATTTCCATGACACGCATATGATAATGATGATTAGAAATTCATGCAAAACTGATCATAGTGCACATCCATGTGGACACTCAAACATAAAGCTTTATGGCCATGTAAACACTAAGGCTTAGGGTTTGTTTTCCCCCATTCAATCAACCCAATGTTTCCAAAAAACATCTCTTTTATCAAGTCACGCACACATCCGAGTCCATTTAGGCATCCGGGAAAAATCTTTCATTGCATTCACCCTTCAGGCGCACACATTTTTTTCAAAAATCTTTTTATATCCTAATCTGTGAATTTTCCAAAGAAAACTGGCGGTCATTTTCTTTCAAAAGCATGTTGGCTTTTTAGTTTTCTTTCTCTTAGCTTTTTTTTTCAATTAATTTCTTTCAGACAATTTTTTTTCAGAAAAGGTTTGTAACCTGGGCAAAGTTGGTATTCGAGATTACACTTTATCAAAAGGAACAAAAGGCGTGTGAATGACAATAAACCAACACACAAGACCCCTCTTATTTTTTTGTTTCAGACAAACCATCGCAAACCAAATATGACAATATGCTAGAAGTGATAAAATTAATCACAATGAGGTAACAAATAACTAAAAGCAATAACATCAAGTTCAATTTTATCATAATGAGATAACAAAATAACAACTGAAAGCAATAAAATCAAATAAAGACGAAATCATAATTTTCAGTGGTCCTGGTTGTGCAACTCTACCCCCTCAAGTGAAGAAATCCAACACATCAGCCATATCGTCATCCTCCTGAGCTCCATCGTCGTCCCCAGGAGCCCCCGCGGATCTTGCCCTTGTCTCAAAATCGGGCTCATCTCCAAGCCAGGCAACTGTGGCCCCGAACTGCTCGAGGGTAGGCCAAGGGAAAGGACTGAGGTCCTGGCTCTGCTAGTGCGCCAAGGCAGAATTTTAATGCAAAAGGATTTTCTGGATTCCAATAGGGCTAGCATTACAACCAGCAGCAAAATCAGTGGAGGACTCATCCTGGTAATCAATTCAACAAAGAATAGGGTGGACCATCAAATAGGCCACCACAACAAGGGCCTAACCTCTATGAGAGGACAACAAAGTTGGAGGAGACTCTTGCTTAATTCATGCAGGTTTCAATGTCAAATCACAAGAGTACTGAGTCGGTCATTAAAAATTTGGAGTTCCAAGTGGGACAGTTAGCTAAACAAATAGCTGACAACTCTTCCTCAAAATTTGGAGCCAACACAGAAAACAATCCAAAGGAAGAGTGTAAAGATGTGATGACCCGTGGAAAAATGGCAACCATGGCTGAAGAGGAGAAGGGTGAGAAGATAGTGAATGGAGATAATCAATAGCTTGTAACTGAACCAGCATCTGAACCGAAGGACAATTTTTGTGAACTTGAGGAGATAGAAGATGAAGAGGATGGCCAGGAGAATGAGAATACAATAAGCAAGAATGAGAAAAAGAAAGAAAAAGAAAAAGAAGAAGAAAAAGAAAAAGAAAAAGGAAACAATGAAAAAACTGAAAAAAAAATTAAAAAAGAGATGAAAAGGAAAAAAAGTAAGAGTGAGCAGTCCAGAGAAAAGAAGAAAGAGGTAGCTCCATCTGAGGGGAAAGAAGTGCCATATCCATTGGTACCTAGGAAGGACAAAGAAAGACATCTTGCATGTTTTCTTGACATCTTGAAGAAGCTAGAGATCACCATGTCCTTCGGAGAGGCCTTACAGCAAATGCCACTTTACTCTAAATTTCTAAAGAATATGCTAACCCGAAAGAGCAAGTATATCCATAGTGACACAATTGTAGTGGAGGGAAACTGTAGTGTTGTGATTCAACGCATCCTTCCACCCAAGCACAAAGATCCAGGTAGTGTCACTATATCTTGCTCGATCGGTGCAGTCTCAGTTGGTAAGGCTCTTATTGATTTAGGAGCCAGCATAAATTTGATGTCGCTCTCTATGTGTCGGAGGGTGGGAGAGCTGGAGATAATGCCAACCAGAATGACTCTACAGTTAGCTGATCGCTCCATCACCAAACCGTATGGAGTGATAGAAGACGTTTTGGTCCGAGTAAAGCACTTTACTTTCCTTGCCGACTTTGTGGTCATGGACATCGAAGAAGATGCTGATATCCCATTAATCTTGGGATGTCCATTCATGCTGGCCGCAAGCTGTGTGGTGGATATGGGAAGAAGAAAGTTGGAAATGGGCATCGAAGATCAAAAGATCAGTTTCGATCTATTTGATGAAGAAAAACAACTTTTGGACCAAAATGTCTGCTTGCAAGTGAAGAAGTTTGAGGAAAAGGTTCTGAAGGTAGGAACCAAATTTGATCCAAACCCTTGAGGTATCATGCGTCAAGCTAATGACGTTAAAAGAGCGCTTCCTGGGAGGCAACCCAGTCCTTTTTTATTCTGTTTTAATTGCATTTCTTTTAGAGTTGGTTTATTTGAGGTTGCATGAAATCATTTTAAGTATGTTTTGTATTGCATAAAAGGGGTTGAACAGCTTCTTTGAAGCAGCGGACGAAAAAATTTTCAGCAGTCCACTTGCTACGCGCACATCTTGCCCTAAGCGGATTTTCCTTCCTGCGCTAAGCGAGCTCTTGCTTGTGCTAAGCGTGTTCTTTGCACTAAGCCCAAAAACTTCTCTGAATTTTAATTCTTTCGAATTGGGCTAAGTGCACGGACTTACTAAGCGCAAAAACTTCTCTGGATGTTAATTCTTTCAAATTGCGCTAAGCAAGCCACCTGTGCTAAGCACATCCCACTACTGCATTTAAGGAGCATTTTTTTCGCTAAGCGCGGGCACTTCCTGCTAAGCGAGAGTTGTAGGCCAGTCAGAGCTATAGAACTCGCTAAGCGCGACTCTTCACGCTAAGCCCAAAGTCTTCTCTGGAAAATTTGAATTTTTGCATTGGGCTAAGCGAGTTTGCCCGCTAAGCGCATGTGTTTGGAAACTTAAACATCATGTATGCTCGCTTAGCGAGTTGACACACTAAGCAAGGCATTCGAAACCACCAAAAATAAGGCATAACTGCCTTTGGCAGTTACATTTTCATTTGTGCTTTTAAATTGCATTTTGGCATTTCGTTGGTGCTTTATCTCTGCACTGTGCCTCACTCTTTGCTTGCTCTCCTTGCTTCCTTCTCTGCATCCAATTTCAGCGATCCAAGTAAGCTTCCTTTAACCTTGTTTTTAATTTTTGTTTTAAACCTTAGGTTAGTTAACTTAGCTTACTACTTTAAAGCTTTGATTTTCATTTTGACTGCATGATGTTAGGTTAGCTGTTAGTTAGAATAGTGTTCGGGGTTTTGATTCGCATACTATGTATGTCATTTTGACATGTTTTGGTTAGGATTTGATGGCCTAATAGAGGCCTAAGTTGAGGGGGCTGAAAAAGTCCCAATTTTCTGGAAATGGCGATGAACACGCTAAGTGTGTCTTGCTGCGCTAAGCGAGTTCATCACTTTTTGATGAATATCTGGATTTCCAGATGAACTCATTAAGCCGGCCCTATCCCGCTAAGTGAGTTCATCTTTTCTGATGAATGATTGAATGTTTATGAACTCGCTAAGCGCGGCTATGCGCTAAGCGAGTAATGTGTTCTAGACACTTAGAAAAAATTTTATTGCTTTCGTGTTCATGGCTAAGCGAGCTTGCTCGCTAAGCCACTCAGCCTTATTGGTTGAATAAGCCTAGGCTAAGTGAGCTTGCCCGCTAAGCCCAAGGCACTTGTGATTTTCTGTATGTTTTTCCATGCGTTAAGCGCTCCCTGTCGCGCTAAGCGCAATTTACTCTTTATTTTTGTAATTGTTCGAATTGGGCTTAGCGAGCCTTCTCGCTAAGCCATTTATGTCCAATAGTGTTGTCGCGCTAAGCGTGTCTAGCCGCGCTAAGCGTAATTCGGTTTCTTTTGTGGAATTGGGCTTAGCAAGCCTACTCGCTAAGCCAATTCTGTAGAAAATTCTTATCTGTGTCAACTCGTTAAGCGCGTGGCTGTCGCGCTAAGCACTTGAGTAATTTTTCATAAGGTAGCAAGCGCATTTGTCGTGCTAAGCGCCCAATCTGAATTTCAGTTTTATTTTTCAGCTTGTCATTTCAAATAAAACCTATTTTAACTTGGTTTCTGTGTTTCTTTTGTGCAAATGGCTTCTAGGAAAAGGAAAGCCACAGCTTCCAGGCCCCAGCCTCACTACGATACTCACAGATTCACCTCTGAGTGGAACCGCTATGCTGACAACATTCTTAGTCGGAACATCCTTCCGGAAAGGAGCATGAAGCTTTTTGTCACAGAGTTTGATGAGTTCAGGACATAGCTAGTCAGAAGAAACTGGCACAGGATGCTGACCAACCTCATGGAGGGGAGCATAGGTGTGGCTCTCATGAAGGAATTTTATGCTAATCTTTATGTCCTTGAGAATAAGTCTCCAAAGCAAGTTAGAGTCAGAGGGCATTTAATTAAGTTTGATGCGGATTCCCTCAACACTTTTCTGGAGACTCTAGTTGTTCTAGAGCCAGGGGAGACTCTTCCTGCTTACTCCATGCTCTACAGACTTAGACCAGACCCTCAGGAGCTGGCTGCCCAACTTTGTATCCCTGGTAGGGGATTTGTTTTGAATGCTGAGGGCCTGCCATAGAAGCTATTGAGGAAGGACCTCACTACTCTGGCACAGACTTGGAGCGTTCTGTCTTATTTCAACCTTGCCCCTACATCACACACTTCTGATCTGAACTTGGACAGGGCAAGGTTGGTATATGGATTAGTGATGAAGATGGACATGAATGTTGGAGCCCTCATCTCCGGATAGATCACCCTTATGGCTCAATCCAACTCCTCGAGGCTCGGATTTCCAGCCCTCATCACTGCCTTATGCTTGGCCCGAGGAGTCACCTCAGATTCCTTGACTTTTGAGTCCATCGACCTAGCCATTAACTTGGCTTACATAAAGAAGAACTGTTGGAACTTTGAAAACCCCATGGTCAGCTTTCCAGGGACCCGTAAGGCCAGGGCTAGAGGATCTGAGGGTCCATCTTCTACTGCTCCCCAGACATCTAGTGCACCAGCTCCTATTCCTTCAGCACCAGTTCCTGCTACTTCCGGTCCCTCCACTTAAAGCACAGACCTCATGATGGTGATGTTGCAGAGCATTCACCAGGGTCAATACCTGGTGATGCAGAGTTTACATAGTTTGGCTTAGCATCAGCCAATTATGAGCATGGAGGAGTTTTCTTTGCTGGTGGCCTAGCCAAGAATCTAGCCTTCTTCTCATGGAGGAGATTAGGCCTCCGCAGCTTAGGATCCTCAGCCAGATCCGAAGACTACACTTGCTACTCAGGAGGATGATTCAGAGGCCACTCCCCTAGAGTCATTTGTACCCAAAACTGATCCAGAGGCAGATCCAGTGATTGTGGAGGTCAGTCCATAGGCATCACCAGTATCTACACCAGTGCTAGAGTTGAGCACCTCGCAAGGATCACTAGCAGGCACGCCTGTGCTGCATTTGACCGATGATGAGGCCATGGATTAGGACCCACCGAAGGACCAGTGACAGGATTTCTACTTTCCTATCTTTTGAACACTTTTATTATTATCATGTTTTTAGTACACTTTTAATTTAGTTTTATATTTATGCTTCAGTTTTTAAAATTTAGATTATAGTTTTACTTTAGTTTTTGGATTGCATGGTTGCTTGCTTTAAGCTAGTTTGAACAGTATATTTCATTTTATCCAGTGGTTTGATGTTTGATTTTGAAAAATTCAGCGTTTTTTGGTTTGAATTGATTGATTACATGATTTGAGTGAATTGAAATGTGTAAATCATATGTTTTGAATAAGCATGCAGTGATTAGAAGAGAAAGAACATGGATTAGGGTCATGAATGAAAATGTTAGTTAGTTTAACAGTTTGATTGTGAAGGTACTCATTAACTACAACCCAATGAGTGTGTGATCTTGAATTGTGAGAGAACGACTAGCATTAAGTAATGATTTTTGCATGAATCTCTGATTATGGAATGAATGCATGAGTTTGAAGATGATGAAGGCCATGTTTTGTGTGAATAAACCACTTAGCCAAAAAGCTTACCTTGTGAATGAATGACATATCCTTTGCACCCATGATTGAGCTGAAAATTTGATTGTTTGATTGAACCTTGAACCTATGGATCACATCTCCATCTACCTTGTCTTAGGTTAAAGGAGAGCATTATGGTTCAAAGCATATTTGTCCCAAATTTGGGGGAGTTTATTGGGTGATAGCTTCTAATGGTAAGAAAATAACAACACACATAGTAAGTCAATAAGCAGCAAGTAAAGAGCTGCTGTTAAAAAAATGTAAGTATTCAAAATAAAAGTGTGTGTGTCGTTATCTAAGAAGAAGTGAAGCCAAGTGCTTTAAGGCAAGTAATTGAAGCTGGAAATAAAAAGGAAATTTTTTTATCTAAGGATGGATGCTCTCCTAGAACTTAAGCCTTTGCATCCTAGAAAAACCATCATTTATTTGCAGCCCAGCCTCATTACAAGCCTATTAAAGTCCTTCAGATTCAATTTGTGTGTTTTTGACTGTATTGCATGAGATGAAGTGCAAAGATTGAGACTTATGTTGGTTGTTGATTGATGGAAAGCCTAAACACTTGTGCTTGAGTGAAACAGTGACCGTGAGGCTTTGGTTGATGATCTTTCCTTGATACCTGTCATTCTTGCTAGCTTATTTCAACTGTGATGCTTAATAATCATGTTCATATCTTTGAAAAGCTGCATGTCTTGTGAGAAGCTGTTGATTGAAACATTGTATGCCATTCATGTCATGTGATTGAATTCTTTGGAACAAACACCCTATGAATAACCACTGTGAGTTTGTCACTTGAGGACAAGTGAATTGTTCTTTCTTTGCTTGAGGACAAGCAAAACTATAAATTTGGGGGAGTTTGTTAGTCGTCTTTTATGACTAACTTTTGTATAGAAAATTTTTCAAAAATGTATATATTTCTCCCAATTTATGGTTCTTTTTGGTAGGATTGTAATTATTTCTTGTTTAGTTTTATATTTTCTCAGTATAAGCTTTCCATATGAATTTAATGTAAATTTCACTTCAATTCCAGGTAAAAAGGAGAAAAATTTGAAGGTGCAAAAGTTGTTGTCTCGCTAAGCCTGGATTGTACGCTTAGCGAGACTTAACCGCTAAGCGAGACATCGGCCGCTTAGCGAGTGAGATAAATATTGAAGAGAATCTACCATGTCATCACGCGCTCAACGCGTCATCAGCTCATTCAGCGAGAAGATTGTCTCTTCTGTGCTTAGCGCGAGAATGGCGCTAAGCCAAATTTCACTTACTCACGCTAAGCGCGCCTTCATGGACAAAAAGTCCTTTTTAAGCCTGAATTGCAAAGAATGGAAAAGAGAGGTTTGAATAGACTATGTGAGCCTAGTGATGAATGAAGAACAGAAGAAAAGTTGAGCAAGGAAGAAAAAGGCCCTAACTTTTAGGTAGATTTTAGGTTTAGGAGTGATTCCTAGGTTCCTAGAGGTGGAGGAGACATCCCCACCGCTTTGTAATATGGTATTTTCTCTGAAACCCTTCGACTATTTGTGAAAGGTACTCCCTTGTAATGGAGGGCTAGAATCCTTTGTTGGGAAATTCCACTGAGTGCTTGATGTAAATATTATTACTATCTATTTGAAGTTGTTTTTATGTGTTCAATGTTCCTATCTGTGCTTATGTTATGCAAGCTTATGGCTTGATCACCCATTTGTGTGTAAAGTTATGAGCTTTAGCATTGGAAAATGTACTGCATCCTTAGAACTGGATAGGGCAGGGCTAGGTTATCGAACTACCAGACACGAAGTGCAGTAATTTAGTTTTTATCATGTTGTAATTGTAATGTTGTTCGATTAGGCTAAGTTTATCAAGAGACATCTGAGAACGAAGTTTAATTTGAATTTGGCCAAACTCGCGAGACATCGGTGTTTGGTATTTGTGCCTTCAGCATAGAACACAAAAATAATTTCAAGAAGAGAAAAACCCCAATTGCATCAAGTATCTCAGTAGAAGGACCCAACGCTTTTACATATCTATTTTCACACTTGCTCACAATTACTGCTTTTACTTAGAATAGAATTACTTCTATTTTTACTTCATGATAATCAATTCTTTACGCAAATGCCTATTTACTGAATGATGCTTTGACAAGTAAAACAAGTTCCTTGAGTTTGATACTCGATTCACACCATTTTAATTATTTACTTGACGACCCGGTGCACTAGTCGGTTAGATTTCTCATCCACAAAAACTAGTACCAAGATGCGAACATCAACATTCCCCTCTTGGATGCCACCAAAATTGATGTGCATGTAGTAACTCTTTCCATGGAGTTTGGTGATGATGTTGTGCATTTAAACATTTTTTAACCCAATGAGACATCCTGCAAAGGAGAATTCTGTTTTCCTTGTAGATATCATTGATGATGCAATAGATAGTGTGGATATTTGTACATATTTACTTTTTAATTTTTTTACTTTTATGACTTTGATCTTGGTTTTTTTAACTATGCTTGTGATGATTCTGTTGTTGAATGTAGTATTTGTGTAGAGATTTCCTTTGCAATTCACTCTGATTGTGATGCAAGTGCAAGTCCTGATCCTCATATTTCTCTTCCACCAGTCATCAACCTTCCCTTGCCTTCCATTATTCAGCCACCTTCCTTGGAGCTGAAAACACTACATGAGTACCTCAAATATTTTATTTAGATGATGCTCAGAAGCTTCCAGTCATCATATCCAACATTCTTTCACTTAAGCCTGAGGATAAGTTGTTGCACGTTATGAGAGGCCCCAAAAAGGCCATTGGGTGGACATTTGCTAACTTTCTTGGAATAAATCCTTCCATATGCATGCATCAGATACTCTTGGAGGATGATTCCAAGCCTGTAAGGCAGCCATAGAGGAGGCTGAATCCCATCATTCTTGATGTGGTGAAGAAAGAGGTGATAAAGCTACTAGTTGTAGGGATCATTTATCCCATTTCAAATAGCACTTGGGTTTCACCTGTCCAAGTGGTCCCTAAGAAGTCGGACATCACTACTGTGAGAAAACAGGATATTAAGTTGATCCCAAATAGAATGGCCAATAGTTGGTGAGTTTGCATTGAATATAGGAGAATAAACCAGGCAACTCGCAAGGACCACTTCCCTCTCTCATTCATTGACCAAGTTCTAGAGAGGTTGGCAAGTGAATCACTATTTCTTTATGGATGGTTTTTTAGGTTACATGCAGATTCATATTGCACTAGAGGACCAGCACAAGACCATATTCACTTGTCCATTCGACACATTTTCCTACACCAAGATGCCCTTTGGCCTATGCAACGCTCCTGACACCTTCCAAAGGTGCATGGTGAGTATCTTTTTTTATTTATTATGGAGTTACAATGAGGTGTTTATGGATGATTTCACTGTTTATGGTTCCTCCTTTGATGCATGTTTGGATAGCCTCTCTAGAGTTCTTGACCGATGCATTGAGACTAACCTTGTTCTTAACATTGAGAAATGTCATTTTATGGTACATGAGGGTATAGTCTCAGGGCATTTGGTCTCTAGTAGAGGTATTGAGGTCAATAAAACGAACATTGATGCTATTACGTCTATACCTTACCCTGCTTCTGTGTGTCATACCCTAATTTCGTCCGGGGACAATTTTTTATCGGTATGCGACCTTCGTTTAACCAACTCAAAATGTTTAACACCCATCATTGTAGAATCCGTAAAGTTCTGAGATGTTTCGAAAAGAAAACAGCCAAAAACACAAAAAATGAGGGGGTGAACTTATCAAGATAGGGGTGTAAATAGCAATTAAAATCAAGGCCCTTCCGGAACATTTTGGAAGTTGGGTTGCTTAAGGAGGAAGCAACTGGGCGGTAAGCTCCTCCACGTTTTGATGAAAAATGGTTTCCGGGGCTTCCGTGGCTTCCGTAATGCTTCCATAAAATTTCCGAAAACCTTGGGTAAGCATATTTCACTTAATATTGGTGAAAGGAAAGAGAAAAAAAGATTAAAATCAAATCCTAAACACTTTCGTAAGGCTTCCATAACTTTTCCGTAAAGTACGAAAAGGGGGGTGAACTTAGTAGTTGGGGTGCGCTTAGAAATCTTCCTCAAGAAGCCTCTAGGCGGCAAGCACCTCCCTTTTTCCCTATAAATAGGGGAGGGGGGCTGTTTCAAAAATGTTCATGACCCCTAGGCTATGCATTTCGGCTATTTTGGGTAAAAAAAACACGTTTCTGTGAAGAAAAATCAAGTCGAAGTGCTTCCGTAACGCTTCCGAGACGTTTTCGTGAGCAAATGTGTGAAGATTTTCCTCCGTTCTTCATCGTTCTTCGTCCGTTCTTCATTCGTTCTTCATTCTTCAACCGGTAAGTGTTCGAATCCGAGACTTTCAATTCATTTCTTGTTTTATTTGTTTTCATCTTCATCTCATTCACTTTCAATTTTCTTTTCTTCCATTTTTAACATGCTTTAACCATTTATTTAAGTCGTTTCCTCACCTAATAAATGATAAAATGAATTTCAACCGATCATTTGTGTTGTAATCTCGTTTAATCACTGTGAAAACAAAATCTAACCGATCGTTCATGCTGTAACCTCGGTTAAACAAAAAAAAGCAAAATAATAATAAAATAATCAAAATATCTTGAAAAAAATAATAATAAAATAATCAAGAAAAATCAATCGAACGTTTTTCTTTGAAAGTTTCCTTGAATTAATTGACTAATAATCAAAGTGAAACCAAGGCTAAAATCAACTCACAAATCAAGCTTTGTCTGCAAAAATCACTTGAAACCGTTTTAAAGTCCAACGCCTTAAACGGTCCTCTTTGCTTTTATCAGTTAACATGGACCGTTCAAAAGCATAAAATCAACACATAACTTTACCGCTTTTGCAAGAACTACGTAGGTCTGATTTCCTCATCGCAATTAAGGATACGTAGGAGCAAAAACCCCGCTTTTGTCGACCACCCCAAGAGATCGTTAATGATTCAACGCCTTAACGTTTCTCTACCAAGAGATCGTTAATGGTCCAACGCCTTAACGTTTCTCTCCTTTCAAAAGAATCAAAAGATCGTTTAATGGTCCAACGCCTTAAACGACTTTTGTTCGGTTAAAATATATCTTGCAAAAAAAAAGATAAAAACAACTTAACCAACATTGGTGGCGACTCCGCGCGCCTTCCTCCCTTGGAAGACGCACCCGTGAGCCCTTGTGTCGCCCTCCCGTCGAAGGGTAGGTTGCGACTCCCTGCCATTGTCCAAGCTTCTCCAAAAGGACATAGACTTTGTGCTTGAATAGCCTTGCAAATAGGCATTTGAGGAGTTGAGGAAGAGGCTTACCACCTCTCCCATCATGCAGCCACCAAATTGGGAGCTTTCCTTTGAGCTCATGTGTGATGCCTCCAACTATGCACTTGGGGTTGCTTTGTCACAGAGAGTTGATCGACTATCCCAAGTCATTGCTTATGCTTCACGCACTTTGGATGCAGTCCAAGTTAACTACACCACCACCGAGAAGGAGCTTTTAGCTGTTATTTTTGCTTTAGATAAATTCATATCTTATTTGCTTTGCTCCCATATCATTGTCTTTACTGACCATGCAACTTTGAGGTATTTGTTGAAGAAGCATGATGTTAAACCTAGATTGACCAGGTGGATGCTTCTTCTTCAGGAGTTTGATATTGAGATCAGAGATAGGAATGGTGTAAAAAATTTGATTGCTAATCATTTGAACAAGATTAAGGGACCTGTTGGTTCCTTTCCTATTAGGGGTAACTTCCCTGATGTGCATTTGATGCAGTTGTATTCATCACATGTTACACCTTGGTTTGCTGACATTATGAATTTCATTGTTTCATTTGTTGTCCCACCACATGCTTCTAGGTCTTGACTAGATAAACTTAAGAGTAATGCTAAATATTATGTATGGAATGATCCTTATTTGGGGAGGTTATGTATTGACCAAGTGATTCGCAAGTGTGTTCCAGATCATGAGATTCAATTTATTCTTCAATTTTGTCATGGCACACCTATCGAGGGTCATTTTGGTCCTCAACAAACCACTAAGAGGGTGTTAGATTGTGGGTTTTATTGGCCCGACATTTTTAGAGATGCCCATCTTTTTCCACCACTTGTGAGCAATGTTAGAGAGTGAAAGGGATCACTACACATAGGCATGAGATGCCCCAACTGTTCATTATTTTCTATTAGATTTTTTATGTTTGGGATATTAATTTTATGGGTCCATTTCCTATTTCTCATGGTTTTTCGTATATCTTGCTTGCTATTGAATATGTTTCTAGATAGGTTGAAGCTAAGGCCACCAAAACTAATGATTCTAAAGTTGTTGTGGATTTTGTGAGATCTAATATTTTTGTAGGTTTGGTGTACCTAGAGCTATTATTAGTGACCAAGGGAGCCACTTCTGTAACAAATCTTTGGCATCCATGCTCTAGAAGTATAGGGTTGTGCATAGAGTTGCTACAGCTTATGGTCCCTAAACTAATGGGCAAGCGAAGTTTTTTAATAGAGAGATCAAGCAAGTGTTGCAGAAGGTAGTGCAGGCCAACAAGAAGGATTGGAGCAAGCTACTTAAAGATGCTCTATAAGCCCACAGGAACGCTTACTGAACACCTTTGGGGATGTCTCCCTATAGGGTGGTTTTTGGTAAATCATGCCACCTTCTTGTGGAGATTGAGCACCGTGCTTATTGGGGGGTGAAGGGTTGTAACATAGCATTTGATGAAGTGGGTATAGAATGAAAGATCCAATTGCAAGAACTTGAGGAGATCCGCTTAGAAGCTATGAGAACTCCAAGATTTACAAGGAGAAAGTGAAGAGGTTTCATGACTCTAGGATTCTTAGAAATAAGTTTCATTTGGCCAAAAACTGCTCTTGTTTAACTCTCGCCTCAAGCTTATTTCCTGTAAACTTCCATATAGATAGGATGTTTCTTTTGTTATTACTAATGTTTTCCCCATAGTGCAGTTGAGATTAAAAATGAAGTTACTAGCAAAGTCTTCAAAGTGAACAGTCACTAACTCAAGCTTTTTCATGAGAGCCCTCAGGTGGAGGAGTTTGTGGCAGACGTCTCTTTGGTCTTGCTAATTTTATGTAATGATGTGCCTTGAATGGCACTTCACGAGTTTCATTCCTTGTTCATTTATATGTTGTCTCTTTGTTTGCATATTGCATGTTCACATTGAGGACAATGTGCACTTCAAGTTTGGGGGGAAGGTTTAGTAAAAATATGTTTTCTCTATTTTCTATTTTTTTGTATTTGTTGTTGTTTTATGTTTCTGTTTTAGTTTGTGTCTGTTTTTGTTTTTTGTTTATTGTTTTGTCTGTTTTCTATATTTGTATGTTAGTTTTGTTTTTGTTGTTGTTTTTTGTTTCTTGTTTTGTATCTTATTGTATTTGTTTTTGCTTTACTGTTTTTACATATAGAAAATAAAAAATTTAAAATAATAATACTAATAAATATTTTGCAGCTGCTATTTTCTAATGTTTTTTTTATATGAATTTTGGCATTTTTTCATGTTTTTCATAGGATTTCTAACTTGTATAAATTGTGAGAGATGTATCCTTTTTAGTTGAGAGGTTTGATGATTGATGTGAACCATTGTTGCAATTGTTGAAGTGATGAGTAGGCTTGAAAAAAATTTAAGGTGGATCATGTGTGATAGAATTATGCCTTGTGAGGTTTTAGGCTTTTGTGGGTGGATTGCACTATTCCATTCATGCTTTTTCATGTGGTGTTTAAGTTTAAACACAAACCCATACACATTTCGTAAGGTTGAGTGTTGTTCTTTGAGAGATTTCTATCACCACGGTACATTCTTAATTTTGACTTGACTACTTGTCCACTTTGCATTTTGTGATCATGTGTTCATGCATTCCTTGTTACCTTGATACCATTCTTCCATTTTCCATCTCTCCCACTTTTTTTCATTGTTAGGATTCCTTGAAAAATATGTGTGTCTTGTTCATTCCTTTCTTTTAGTTGTGGTTTTACTTTAGTTTGATTTCTTTTTCTTAGTCTTTCTCTTAGTTTTGCCCAGGAGTGCAAAAGATAAAGTGTGGGGAAATTTGATTGAGCATTCTTAGTTTAATATTTTTCTATTCTCCTTAGCATATTTCACCTCTTTTTGGCTCTTATTTTCTCACCTTAACTCATTTTGGTCTTAGGCAAATATTTGGGTTTAATTGATAATTGTTGCTTATTTTTGGATTTTATGTTTACTTTACCTATCTTCTTTGTGGAGGGTCTATAAGACACTACAAAAGTCCAAATTCATGTGAGTAGTCCCTAGAAAGCTAAGGAAAAGGGCTTTAATTTTGTCAGAAATAAGCTTGGGCCAATTCTTCCATTTCAAGGGTCATATTGGGCTAGGAAGTCAAAACCTCTGCACTTGAATAATTAGGCTATGAAATTGGGCTTTGCTTTGTGTAATTAGCTTAATTAGGTAGATTAGATGGTCCTAATCAAGGCCCATTCCTTCCTTCTACGTATCCATTATATATATTAATGTAGTTAGTTAGTCAGTTATTTCATTTTATACAAAAACAAATTTAGAAACTTGTTGTGGAAGTTTTAGGATTAAACTTTTTCTCTCAATTGTTCTTCATTCTTCTTCCTCTCTTCAACTCTGTTATACCTTTTTTCTTGCATAAATTCCATTGCTCTTCCACTGGTGATGATTATTGAAGGCTAAACAAACAATCAATCCAAGGATCCACTCCAAGCAAGGTTGAACTTGAGTTCTAGTTTAGTATTTCAATTTTGTGTGAATGTCCATCTTCTTCTTCAATCCTATGTTCGATTTTCATGATTATGATTGTGCTTAGGATTGAAAATGAATTAGGTTATGGATTTATTTCCTAATTTCAAATTTAATCACGTATTTTTTGGATGATATTCCAATCTATTTAGCAATCTCAATGAATTTAGGGATTAATTCGATTGAACTATCTCTAATGACATTAATTGAACTTTCACAATTTGAACATCATTCGTAGCAACTGTGATAATTTGAATTGTTTGGTTTGGTGAATTGGATTGATGTTATTAAATTTTTTTTATATTATGTTTCCAAAACTCTCTTTTGTTTTAGATTTTGCACTTATGTTTTTGTGTTTTTGAATTTCTCTTCATTGCCTACAAACTATTCGTTGAAATTCCCCCTGCTATTTATAAGTGCATTGAAGTCAAAACCAAATTGAATTGTATCTCTGAGTCGACCTAGGTTATTCCTATACTGTAGAATTAATCTTAGTTTTATTTATTTTGGAACAATTCGACAATTGTTGTCACTTTCTATTCTTAGGTTGTACTTTGCATGCATTACCAAACATAAGAGAAGATCGAGTGCAACAAGAAATGACAAATAAAGTAAAAAAGAATGAGTAGAAAATTAAATAAATAATAATAAATTTTCTATAAACAAAATTGTTTGGTTTAACAAAAATTAAACTATTCGGGAATGTTTGCAACTGGTCACCGACAATGGCGCCAGAAATGTGATGTATAAAAATAGTACTCACACAAGAGCAAGTGTACCCTACACAGTAGTAACAGTGGACTGAAAGTCTGAATATCAAACCCTAAGGACCAATTGTGTTTCCAATTAGTAAAAATTGTTAAACTAAGTAGTTGGATTAATCAAAAGAGAAATTTAAGTATTTTTGTGGTTTTGGTTTTAAAAGAAACCAAGTAAAATACACAAAAGAAATATTTGAATGATATTAAAAGTGATTGAGGATTATGATTCACTACTACCAATTTTCCCCCAATTCAAGTTCTTATGAAATTCCTATCACAATTAATTATCGATTTCCAAAATCAACAAAAGTCGTCGGAAGATGTTCTTTGCCTTAAATTAATATTCCAATGATCATGGATGTATCAACTTAAGTCAAAGGATATAAGCAATTTTAGGGATAATCAATTAAAGACTAATTAATCTATCGAAAATTACCTGAAAGGTTTGATCATGCAATTTGGTGTAAAACATTCTTTACCTAGGTCTACCCAACATATGCAAATGATCACCATAGTACATTTGATTAAGCATAGGATTGATCATTTTCCACATAAACAATAAGAATAAGGAAGAGAATTAATTAACATAAACATTGACGAATTTCATTAAGAACAAAGAAAATGGTGCAATTGGACAGTTACATCATAACCCTCAAACAAGGGGGATCAGTCATTCATGGTCAAAGCAAAACAAGAAATCCTATATGAAATAGACATAGACATACTAATAAGGTAGTGTCACAACCTACCCTTCGGCGGGAGGGCGACATGAGACTCACGAGTGCATCTTCCAAGGAAGGAAAATGCGTGGAGTCGCCACCAACGTTTATTCGAGGAAAACGTCGGAAAAAACCGGAAAATGTGTGGTCTAAGAACTTTAAGTGAAAGGTTCGGGAGTTGTATTTACGCACGGGGAAGGTATTAGCACCCCACGCGTCCGTCACAAGGGACGGCAGCCTTTAATCAAGTGTGCGAATATAACTTCAATTTGTGTTATCTTCCCTTTTTTACGCTTTTTGTGTCTTTTTATGCCTTTCATATATATTTTTTATCTCTTTTTGGTCGACAAGGGGGTGTTTCCCTTGCTCCTACGTATTCCTCAATTGCGATGAGGAAATCAGACCTACGTAGTTCTTTTAGAACTAAACGTTAGTTAAATTATTTATATCCTTTTTTGCAAGATATATTTTGATTGAATGAAAGGTCATTTAAGGCGTTGGACCATTAAACAATCTTTCGGTTCTTTTGAAAGGAGAGAAAACATTAAGGCATTGGACCATTAATGATCTCTTGTTTTTTTTTTAAAGAGGTGACAAAGCTACGTGTTGATTTTAGGCTTTAGAAATCCACGTTTAACCAATAAAAGCGGAAAAGACCATTTCAAGGCGTTGGACCTTAAAAAATGACTTTTAGGGTGATGACAAAAGTTTGATTTATGAATTGATTTTAGCCTTAGTTTCACTTTGGATATTAGTCAATTTGATTAAGAAAGAAAATCCCAAAGAAAAAACGTCCGATTGATTTTTTTTATTATTTTATTAAAAGATATTTTTTTATTATTATATTATTATTTCACCTCTTTATGGTTTTAAACGTGGTTACAGCATAACAAAACGGTTGGATTTCATTTTAACAAAAATTAAAAGATGTTACAATTCAAATGAACGGTGGAAATTTATTTTATTTTTGATTAGGCAAGAAAATGACTTAAATAAATGACTAAAACATGTCAAAAGGGGGTACAGAAAGTAAATGAAATAAAAAAATAAAAGCATGATGTCATACCCTAATTTCGTCCGGGGACCTTTGCTTGATGACATGCGACTTTTCTTTGGTCCTTGTGAGGTGCTTGGCACCCATCATTAGGCAATTTGTGAAATTCCAGGACATGCCGGAAAACCAAAAAATATTGATGCACAATCCGTAAGTTTCCGTGACACACCGGAAATCAAAGGGAGGCATCGTTGCATAATTAAGTGAGGTTTCGTAACATTCCGTAAGTCAAAAAGGGGATGATTATGTAATCCGCAAGGTTCCGTAACATTACGGAAAGAAAACAAGTATCGTTACGAAATTCGTAAGTTTCCGTAACTTTACGAAAAAAGAATCACCAAAAAAAAGCAAAGGGGGGTGTACTTAGTAAAAATGGGGGGGTGCAAATAGCACCCAGGCCCACTTGGGCCCTCCAGAATATTCCTCCAGAAGGCTGTTGCTTCTGGAGGAAGCAACCTGGCTCGCCTGGGCGAGCTGGGCGGCAACCATCTCCCCTATTTTGCTATAAATAGGGGAGGAAGTGAGAAGGAAAAGGGTTCAGCCCCTTAGGCACTTCTCTCTCTTTCGAATTTTCTTGGAAAAATTGTTTCCGTGAAGAAAATCTAAGCCGAGGCGCTTCCGAAACGTTTCCGTAACGTTTTCCGTGAAGAATTTCGCAAAGGTTTCGACCGTTCTTCGACGTTCTTCATTCGTTCTTCATCGTTCTTCGATCTTCAACGGGTAAGTACCTCGAACCAAGCTTTTCGATTCATTCTATGTACCCATGGTGGTCCACATTGTGTTTTGTGTATTTCTATTCTCGTTTCATTTACTTTTTATACCCCCTTTTGACGTGCTTAAGCCATTTTACTTAAGTCATTTCTCGCTTAACTTAAAAATAAAATAAATTTCCACCGAACATTTGAATTGTATTATCCGTTAACTTCGGTTAAAATGAATTCCGACCGTTCGGTCGTGCCGTAACCACGTTGGAAATAAAAAAGAGATAAAATAATAATATAATAACAAAAATTTACCTTTTAGTAAAATAAAGCGGAAAATCAACTGGACATTTTCTCTTTAGGATTTCTCATTCTTAACCGAATTGACTAATAACTAAGGTGAAACTAAGGCTAAAATCAACTCGCCTAGTCAAGCTTGTCCACAAAAATAGGTTTTTGAAGTTTGTAATTTAAATTTCTCACTAAGTAAAATGGATCATTTTCAAGGTCCAACGCCTTAAAATGATCACCTCTTAAAGTAAAAAAGAATCACTTGATAAGAAAGAACTACGTAGGTCTGATTTCCTCATCGCAATTGAGGAATACGTAGGAGCAAAGGGAAACACCCTTGTCAACCACAAAAAGAGAAAAATATAAAAAGGGTATAAAAGATATAAAGACATAAAAAGGGAACATAAAAATCAAAGTCATGTTTGCACATTCGATCAAAGGCTGCCGTCCCTTGGGACGGACGTGTGGGGTGCTAATACCTTCCCCGTGCGTAAATACAACTCCCGAACCTTTCACTTAAAAGTTCGTAGATCGCGTCTTTTCCGGTTTTTCCGACGTTTTCCTCAAATAAACGTTGGTGGCGACTCCGCGCGTATTCCTTTTGTGGAACACGCATCCCGCGAGTCACGCGTCGCCCTCCCGCCAAAGGGTAGGTTGCGACAGTTGGCGACTCCACTGGGGACTGTTTTTAGAGAGTTAGGCCATTTAATCTTGTGCAAAGTTTTGCCATGACTTACTCCTTTGTTGGTTTCCCTTCATTATGTTCTTGTATATATAACTCTTTGATGCTTTTAGTGCATTTTTTTGTATGCTTGAGGTAAATATTTATTCATTTGATGTACACAAACACCAACACTATTTGCACACACTGTGAGTTGAAAAAGGGCCTTATACCCGGGTTCATGGGAACATAAGGAGTGGAGGTGAATCCGTGATCATGCTAGGTCTCCGACTTGCTTGATTACAGTGAACCCTCATCTAGAGTTTTTCTCTTTGAAAACATATTGTTGCTAGTAGTCCCTACTGCTGCAGTATGTTCTTCGAAGGGGATGATACCTCTAGAAACCATCAAAAGAGATATGACTACCTTGGGGGTTATCACTAAAAGCCTAGTTAGCTCTCTCCCTTATAGGTCCTTTAAATAGGGGCACGGAGCAAACACGTTACGTGCCATTTTTCACACTGCCATGCATAAGTATCATATACCCTTTTGCTTATATTTGTTTGTGAATATTGTCGTACTATGTACATCCCCGCGTTGTGCCTTTCGCATATGCATCATGCGTGGGTTTCGTCTTTGATCCCCTCACTTTAGCAAACCGACGGAGGGTCCGTGTCGCCTTCTTAAAAAAACATACGTTGGGTGCCATGCTGCCCAAACGTTGTAGCCAAGAAGGAAACAATTTCTCGGGCTCCCGTATTCGTAAATTGCATCTGTGTCATATGCATTTCTTCATGCATTCATCCATTCCACCCATGATAGATATCAGGGTTTTGATTCGCACTAGATTTTATTTCACTTTAGTAAAACATGGGATCAAGTCAAAAGCCTCCGCTTAAAAAGAGGTTCTATCAAGTCAAAATCAAGAGCTTAGAGGTCACTAGTTTACGAGAGTTGGGGCAATTAATGGGTCAACTTCAACGGCAAGTCTTCTGCAAAGCCTACGGTAAGATTTGGGACCTAGCTAGGGTAGAAGTCTCCATGGAACCGATTGCATCCCTTTCCCAGTATTATGACCAGCCCCTAAGGTGCTTCACATTCGAGGACTTCCAGCTAGTGCCGACTGTGAAAGAGTTTGAAGAAATCCTGGGATGCCCACTGGGAGGAAGGAAGCTATATCTTTTCTCTGGGTTCTATCCCTCCACGACAAAAGTTGCCAAGGTAGTGAAAATCTCAGCACAAGAGTTGAACTAGGTAAAGCAAAATAGGAATGGGGTAGTCGGAGTATCAAGGAAGTGTTTGGAGGAAAGGGCAAAGGCCTTGGAAAATCAAGGCGAATGGGCTTTCTTTTATTGACATCTTGGCACTTTTGATCTTTGGAGTTGTCCTCTTTCCGAATATGGAAGGGTTAGTGGATCTAGCAGCGATTGACGCTTTCCTCGCCTTTCATCATGGAAAGGAAAGCCCGGTCGTCGCCATTTTGGCCATGTATGACACGTTCGACCGGGGATGTGAAAAGAGCAGCGCAAGAATTGTTTGTTGTGCACTGGCTCTCTATGTGTGTCTGGTTTCACACCCTTTTTCTCCAAGAAGGTAGGCCCGTCTATCTGCTACAAGGTCACCGCTCGTGCGTCGAAAAAGGAAAGGCGAATTGGGACCAACTCTTGGCTAGCATGGAGGGGCGTCTGTTAATTGGTTCCCTCGCTAGAAGGAAGGAAGAATCAGGATTCTATCTTCCTGCGAAGGATGTCCAAATGTTCTCTTGATGGGAACAAGGGGTTGTATTAATTATAATCCCGTCCTTGCCATAAGACAGCTTGGCTACCCCATGAGAGAAGTGCCATCAGACGAAAGCATCACGCCTTTCATCGCACGGGGTTTTAGTGACCACAAACACGAGGGTACTCCAAGGAGTTCGCAAGGCATGGGATGCGGCGTGAAGAAAGGACAGAGAGCTTAGGGGAAGCAGTAATGGGATCATCGGCGGCTATCATAAGTGGCTGAGAGTCCGAACACAAGGATTGGATTGGCTCCCAAATCTAAAGACTGTGAGAGACGATGAGGTTAAAGCTTCGAAAGAAAGTGATGAGGTACAAGCCCTAAAGGCAGAGCTTGAAAGAGCCTGGGTAGTCAAAGAGAAGTTCAAGTCCATAGCCATCAAAGTCTGAAGAGAGTATGATGAACTAAGGGATGTCAATATGGCCACCGCTGAAGCCTTGGAACGAGAAACCAAGAAGGCCCGAAAGGAAGAACACGACCAAAACAAGTTTTGAGGGGCTTTATAGGGCAGCAATAGTGAGCTCAAACTCCGAAGAGGTGAAAGGAATCATCACGGGTCAAAGGCATGATCTGGAAGGACGAGCTAAAGGCTTGCCTTAGGTCGAAAAGAAATTTGTCCCAATAGTTAAAGTGAGACTGAAGGGAATATGTGGGCCATCATCGATGAGTGCAAAGAGAAGCTAAATCTAGCGGCGACTCACGAGCAAAGGCTAGAGGATGAGTACGCCAAGATATCAGCTGAAAGGGAAGCAAGGGAAAGGGTAATTGATTCATTGCACCAAGAGGCAACAATGAGGATGGACCGATTTGCTCTTACTTTGAACAGGAGTCAAGAACTTCCCCGATTGCTAGCCAAGGCCAAAGCAATGGCGGACACCTACTCCGCCCCCAAGGAGATCCACGGACTTCTCAGCTATTGTCAGCATATGATAGACTTAATGGACCATATGATTAGAAACCGCTAGGAAGTTTGTATTGTTGCTCAGATCTTGACTAGTTATAACTTTTTGAATAAAATGAGTTTATCCCACGTTTTTACTCCAAAAATCAGTGCGAATCAAGTCACTCCCGCATTTTATCTCTAGCATGCATTGTGTGTTGGTCTCGTCCTTTGTCACGGGAAGCCGGAAGGTCCATATCACCTTCTTAATTATACACATGGGGCACTGCGCCCCCAAATGCGCAAGTAAGAAGAGATAATTTTCCGGGCTCTCGTGTCTGTAAATGCGTTCATATCATGCATCGCATAAGCATTTCTTCATAACATCATAATGAACATATCGTTCCTGCATTTGTCCGTTATCATATTCCAGCCTCACATTTTGCATGAGTCATGGCATCATCATGCATATGCGTTCAAAAAACTTTTTGATCTGCAAAATTGCATACCATTTGTTTTCATGTTTGCTCATCCTTGCGTTTTCCTCCACAAAACAAAAACAAAAAAGGGGAAGCGTGAAACTTCACACTACATTCTTAGTTGCATGTGTTAGGCACCATGAGCCAACCATGTTGGGATCATAAACCCATTTCTAAAAGAAAAAAACACACAACAAAAAAAAAAAAAAATTGAACATGGTACCTAATGCATGGTTAACTAGGAAATAGTGTTTCTTCGGGCATCTCAATTTCATAATTACATTTTCCGTGCATAAGCTTAAAGTATGCCCGAGTCATTCATCCCTATGAGATGTTGTTGAAGTATTGGCGATCAGAATTGCCATTCCTTGGATTATAGGGTTGAACCAAGCTCATGCTTTTACAAAAAGGTTCATCAAGTCAAGTTGAAATATGGAAGTAACCATCTTGCAAAATTGGGGCAAAAGATGAATCGAGTCACATCACTGCTTTGTCTACTGCCAAACATATTTAGGATTGTTGATGTCCTTGTTACTTCCCGTTTCACCTTGACAAAGATGTCATGGACCATGTTGAAAATCTAAATTGATTCAACCCCATATCCTGCGTAAAAATTCGCAATACTTCAACTGTACATCATTCGCATACATCCATGCTTTTCATTGGTTGCATTGCTCATTGCATTCTTTCCTTGAAAAATAAAATAAAATAAAATAAAATGAACTTAATCATTGTTATAAAAAAGAAAAAAACACATGCTTTACGGTGCCCTTATCGAACCTGTGCTAGAGCTAGAGTAATGGATGAAATAGAGAAGGTGCAAGAGCAGATGAAGGCCGACCCGGAGGCCTTGAAAGAGAAAATGGCCACAATGGTAGAGGCCATGATGAGCATAAAGGAGATAGTGGTGGTCAGTGCGGCTTACCAAACCCGTGCTAGAACTAAAATAATGGGTGAAGTAGAGAAGGTGCAAGAGCAGATGAAGGCCGGCATGGAGGCCATGAAAGAGCAAATGGTAGGCAAAGATTTGGGAAGTACGGGCGGCCCCCCATTATGCGCAAATTCAAAACAAGCATGCCTTCCCACCATATGGCTGGCCTCCCAACTATACACCACCCAATGTGGCATACATTCCCAATGAGGATGTCAATAACTCCACTCCCACACTCATTGAAATGTCTCTCAACCCATGGGGGAGGCACATGAAATTCCCCACCACAATCTAGCCGACTTCGAGCCTTGCCTCGGATATTCCGCTGAAGGGCAAGCAATTGGTGGTATACCCCTGCAAAACACTTTGGAGGGCCCTCAGTATCATCCACAACCACAACCTTCACATTCCACAGCGGTTAAAAAACCCTCATGCTATGGCAGAAATGGGAAAGAGGAAAGGCTTAGGGCCATTAAAGGAGGTGAAGATTATGTCTTTGCTAACCTAGAAGAGTTGTTCCTAGTACCCAATATCATCACCCCTCCCAAGTTCAAGGTGCTGGACTTTGACAAGTACAAGGGGACTACTTGCCCCAAGAACCATCCAAAGATGTATTGTCGGAAGATAAGGGCATACGCAAAGATGAGGAACTGCTAATACATTTCTTCCAAGAAAGTCTTACTGGGGTAGCTGTTACCTGGTACACTAACTTGGAACCTTCCCGAGTCCATACTTGGAAGGACCTAATGGTTGCCTTCGTTAGGCAGTATCAGTACTATTCTGATATGGTTCCGGATAGGATGCAACTACAGAACATGTGCAAAAAGGGAGACGATAATCGTGATGGTAGACACATTATCGGTACTCTACTATGAAAAGATGGTGGGCTGCGCACCCTCAAAGCTTTGCGGATTTGGTCTTCGCCAGTGAAAGGATCGATGTGGGTCCGAAAAGAGGCAAATTTGATCATCCTACTGGGACGAATGAGAAAACTGGGGCAAATGAAGAGGGTGAGAAAGAGCGAGAAACCCATGCTGTGACTGCCATTCCTATACGGCCAAGTTTCCCACCAAACCCAACAATGTCATTACTCAGTCAATAACAAACCTCCTCCTTATACACCACCCAGTTATCCACAAAGGCCATCCCTAAATCAACCACAAAGCCTGTCTACCGCACTTCCAATGACGAAGACCACCTTTAGCACAAACTAAAAAACACCAACCAAGAAATGAATTTTGCAGCGAAAAGCCTGTAGGATTCACCCCAAATTCTGGTGTCATATGCTAACTTGCTCCCATATCTACTTGATAATGCAATGGTATCCATAACCCCTACTAGGTTCCCTCAAACCCCCATTTTTCTGAGGATACGACTCGAACGCAACATGTGCATATCGTGGAGGAGCCCTGGGGCATTCCATTGAGCACTGTATGACCCTCAAGCGTAAGGTGCAACGTCTAATTGATGCGGGCTGGCTGAAATTTGAGGAGAATCGCGTGTAAACCCTGACATTGACAAGAGATGCCACACATGGGGCAATTTTGAAAGCTGTTGTTAGATGTCTCTAATGACTCATCAGGATTTTCAAGTACAAGCCATTGGTCAGTTTGCTCAAGCGACCTGTGCTCTTGAGTTTTCCAAGATCGTTCAATCAGAGATTACTCGTCTTGCACCTTGGTGGGGTTGCCGTAAAACAACATGTAAAGTTCAAAACAAATAAATTTCAAAATAAAAATAAAAATTAAAAAAAGGGGTTCAAAAAGAAAAAGAAAAAAAAAAGCATTTGATTGACTGTGTTTTCAAGACGTTCATGTGACCTCATTCCGGAAAGTTTGTCTTTTTTGGAGAGAAGTGAGTTATCAAGAATAGGATGTTGGACAAATGGCCTCAATTATCTTAAGAAGGGGGGGGGTTGAATTAAGATACAAAGATTATTCCCCAATTAAATTTTCACTCTCTTTTCGGATTAACAATGAACACAGGGACAACCCTTCCCTTGTGTTCTGGAATCCCCTACAACAAGAGACCCACGGTCTCTTAATCCCTTTTCAGAAATAAGAAGATGAGAAGAAGAGATCTATCTTAAAAGAGATAGATTGTACAATGAAGATCAATCAAAATTCCTTATTGAATATGCAAGTGGTTGACCAAGGGATCTTTTGAGAGGATAAAACATTTCAGTTCAGAAAAACTCTTAATCTTTTGAGAGGATAAAACTTTTTGGGCAATGAAAACTCCCTTTAAGTTCGTGTTTCCAAGTCACCTTTGATGGTCATTCATAAAAAATTTGAATAGGTGTGACTCTTGGCAATTATTTTCTGAAAATCCCCTATGGTAATCAATTACACATTATAAATTTTGAATTCAAATTTCTAGTGGCTGTTATAAACATTTTCAGCTGCTGGTAATCGATTACCAGAGAGCAAATCTCAATTTGAAATGATAGAATTCTTTGGTCAAACCTTTTGTTTGTTTTCAATTTGGAAACTTCTTCCTAAAGATTATAAGAGATCAAACTTGATCATGTATCTTGACTTTCTTGGATTCTTGTCTTGAATAAAACTTAGAAGCACTTGATCCTTTAGCATCATCAAGACATCAAAACATCTTGCTTCTACATAGGAGTCATTTGACTTAAATCCATCAACTAAAAAATCCTTCAACTATTTCTCATCCTTGGAAAATTCTTTTTGCAAGAATCAACTCCTTCTTTCATTCTTCCTCACTACGAGGCTATGAAAACAAGACAACAATTGGTACCTCAAAGCCTTACACTGGGGCAATGAAGGGCGTCGTGCATGAGCCTCAAGTGAACCTAGGGGCAAATTAGAAGTTCTCACCCAATAGGTTCCCTCCTACAAGGTCATGACGAAAGACAACGATTGGTACCTCAAAGCCTTACACTGGGGCAATGAGGGGCACCGTGCATGAGCCTGAAGTGAACATAGGGGCCGATCAAAAGTTCTCACCCATTGATGTTTTCAACAAAAAAAGGGGGACAAACCCTAGGATTTCAATGGATTGATTAAACATCGAACGACTCCATTGCCGTCACTCCAAAATGGTCAAATGACTAAATCAAACAAAACACACACTCTGAGGGAGTTCTCGGAGAGATTTGCAAAAGATAGGATAAGGTTGCATGGACTATCACCTCTTTCAAAAGGACAGTCAATTTGTGTATTCCAAAAAAAAAATCAAATCAAAATCAAAATCACAAAATAGGGAAAGAATGTCATGAACATTGTACAATTTTCCATAACATTGCATTATTGCATACAAAGCCTGCATTTACTGCATTTCATGATGAAGGTTGCATACATTTGCATCCCCAAAAAATCATCATGTTCATATTAGGTAATAAGTGAATAGATGAGAGGCCCTCTCAAAGAGTCAACCTCTTGCTTTCTTGTAAGGTTAAAGTCCTTTAGTACTTGTACCTATTGGCTCGCCATCAGAGGACTGCATGTCCTCACCTTCAGAGGGCTACACGCCCTCGCCATCAGAGGACTACATGTCCTCACCTTCAGAGGGCTACACGCCCTCGTCATCAGAGGACTGCATGTCCTCACCTTCAGAGGACTGCATGTCCTCACCTTCGTAGGGCTACACGCCCTCACCTTTAGAGGACCACACGTCCTCACCTTCAAAGGGCTACACGCCCTCGCCATCAGAGGACTACATGTCCTCACCTTCAGAGGGCTACACGCCCTCGCCATCAGAGGACTGCATGTCCTCACCTTCGTAGGGCTACACGCCCTCACCTTTGGAGGACTACACGTCCTCGCCAACAGAGGGCTGCACGCCCTCACCTTCAGAGGACTACACGTCCTCGCCTTCAGAGGACTACACGTCCTCGCCTTCAGAGGACTACACGTCCTCGCCTTCAAAGGGTCATGTACCTTCACCTTCAGAGGACTACACGTCCTCGCCTTCAAAGGGTCATGTACCTTCAACTTCAGAGGACTACATGTCCTCGTCGTCAAAGGGTCATGTACCTTCACCTTTGTAGGGCTACACGCCCTCACCTTCAAAGGGCTACCCGCCCTCGCCTTGGGTACTAGTTACCCTCACCTTCAGAGGACTACACGTCCTCACCTTCAGAGGGCTACACGCCCTCGCCATCAGAGGACTGCATGTCCTCACCTTCGTAGGGCTACACGCCCTCACCTTTAGAGGACTACACGTCCTCGCCTTCGTAGGGCTACACGCCCTCACCTTCGTAGGGCTACACGCCCTCACCTTGGGTACTAGTTACCCTCACCGTCAGAGGACTACACGTCCTCGCCTTTAGAGGACTACACGTCCTCGCCAACAGAGGGATGCACGCCCTCACCTTGAAAGGACTGCACGTCCTCGCCAACAGAGGGCTGCACGCCCTCACCTTGAGAGGACTACACGTCCTCGCCATCAGAGGGCTGCACGCCCTCACCTCCAGAGGACTACACATCCTCGCCTTGAGAGGGCTGCACGCCCTCACCTTTAGAGGGCTACATGTCCTCATTTTCAGTGTGCTCCACATCCATACCTTAAGAGAATTTAAGGTCCTCTGCCCTTAAATGCTTAACTGAGACTTGCACTCCCGGTTAAGGGGTCAGTAGTTTCCTTTTAACGGTTCCTAGGCCACCCCCTGATATTGGAGGAGGGCCAACTGTGCGACCACAACCAGAGAGGGAGGCTATCACACAGCTACTATGCATACCGGGGCAAGATTTCACCCGTGCCGCTGCAAAGAGATGAGTGCGGATCATGCGCACCAACATGACCACTCTTACACAGATATAGATGACATTGCTACTTAGCAACATTCTGCCCAGTGACCGCAATGCCAATCTCCCCCTACAAAAGTATCAGTTGGTCTGTGTCGTCCCAACATGGGTAAGTATGCATATGGTTCAACTGATTTCTAATACCATCTATTGTTTGCAGGGATCGCACCCACAAAGACACCCAGTGGACCTGAAGAAGTCCAACAGGGCCCTGGGGTTTCCAGCTCTGGTTACGTGCCTCTGTCGACCCTATAGGGCGCCCGTCCCCCCAGCAAGCTCATGCCATTGTGGCATAGGTAAGTATGCACCTCCCCCAACTGATTTCTGATGTCATCTATTGTTTGCAGGGATCATGCCCACAAGACACCTAGTGGACCCGAAGAAGGCCAACAGGGTCTTGGAGTTGCCAGCCCTAAATACGGGTCTCTGTCAGTTCAAGGGAGTGCTTGTCGCCCCCAGCAAGGTCCTCAGGCCCTCTACCAATCAAGCTTTCATCAAGAAGTACTGCGCCCCCAGGCAGGCGCAGGGCGAAACACCACATCAGCATTGGGATGGCCGGTAGCGGGCAATAGACACACCGCCACCACCTCTAGAGTTCACCTCAGCTCATCCATAAAAAGGTTAGAGCGTTGCCTACGACACATGGCCGACCAATAGGCGACCAAGTCCAAAGCCAAAGGTAAGCAAAGTACTAGGTCCATGACCGATAAATCATTAGGCGTCCAGCTCAAGACGTTAAAGAAGCGCTACTAGGAGGCAACCTAGTAACTTTTAAATTTCTGCTTGCTATTTGATCACCTTTTGTTTCTCAAGTCATATTGGGACACACCTAGTTGCTCATGATCCTAAGAATTTAAATAAAACGAGCACAAGCTCGGAAGGTAGTCATACCTCACAAAATATAGGTATGTATGTTTAGGTAGCAAGATACCTTGGATATACATGTATATAACAGCTACCTCACAAAATATATATATGTATGTTTAGGTAGCAAGATACCTTGGATATGCATGTATATAACAGCTACCTCACAAAATATATATATGTATGTTTAGGTAGCAAGATACCTTGGATATGCATGTATATAGCAAAAGATACCTCACAAAATATATATATGTATGTTTAGGTAGCAAGATACCTTGGATATGCATGTATATAGCAAAAATACCTCACAAAAATATACACATGTTTAGGTAGCAAAATACCTCATGAAAAAAAAAGGGGGAAAAAAAAAACGAGAAAAAGAAATGAACAAATGAAAAAAAATAAAACAAGAAAAAGAGAAAAAAGAAAAATAAGTTGTCTAGCTGAAAAACCAACATGCTTTTGAAAAAAGATGATTTCCAACTTTTCTTTAAAAAAAATTCGTTGATCATAACCAATTTTTGGAAAATGTGTCTACACCTGAAGGGTGAATGCTGTGAAATTTCCCTGAACGCCCGAAATGGACTCGGATGAATGCACAAATTGATAAAAGAACATATTTTGGAAACATTGGGTTGATTTAAAATAGAGGAAATGAATCCTGAGCCCTAGCATCACATTACCATAAAAATTTGACACTTGAGTGTCCACATAGGTGCATGCATGACCAGTTTTGCATAAAATTTCCAAATCATCATTTTTGCATTTGTGTCATGGAAATAATGTGGGGCATCCCTTTTATCCTTGAACCAAACCAAACCCTGACATGTATCATGTCTAGCCATTCCACAAGTCTTGAGCCGAAATCCTGACTCACCATAAACCTTGACCCAGGGTGAGAATGTCAATCCTTACCCTCGAAAGCAAAAAAAAGGGAAAGAAGGAAAATTTCCAATCAAAGAGAAAGCAAAAAAAGAAAAGAAGGAAAATTCCCAATCAAAGAGTGGGAGAAAGCAAAAAGAAAAGAAAGAAATTCCCAATCAAAGAATGGGAGAAAGAAAGAAAGCTCCTGATCAAGGATCGAAAGAAAACAGAAGAAATGTGCAGAAAGGTCTTTGGACCGGACAATATCAGAACAATACAGAATTGTCACCAAATGAACGAAAAGAAAGAAAAGGAAACCATGACCTAAAAGTGGTCTTCTCCCTTTGATTACCAACCAAAATCCTGTGCGCTAGCGACTTTTTCGCCCCGCACTAAACAAAAACAGAAAAGGAAAAAAGCCAACCAAAAATCAAAAGCCAAAAGCACACAAAAGCCAAAAAAAAACCCACCAAAAGAACCCATTTCCAAGGGAAGTCCTATTGATCCGTGATCACACGTGTAATCGTTGATTTGATAGGAAATAATTCGCAAAGTCAAGTCGTGACATATCTATGGTTCGGAATTAGGATAAAACACTTACCTGTGCGAGATTGATACACTTTGAGTGGATTTCTTCTATTTTTGTCGAACCCAGTGTTTCCTCTAAATGGTCATTTAGAAACGAAATGCTAACATCTAAAATCTCATTTATGGTTATGGGGGGTTTCATCAACATACTCTCCTTCCCCGGTGGACGCATTGTTTTTCACTCGAAAAAGCACATGCTGCTCTAATCAGTTGGAATATTTGTCTCTTTGCTAAAGCATGTTTGCATTTTAGTGGAGAAAACACCGAGACTTTTTCAAGTCTCACAAGTTATCCAGAACTACGTAGGTCTGAGTTCCTCATTTGAGGATACGTAGGAGCAAAAGCCTTGCTTTTGTCGACCACACCGCTTTTTGTTACCATGACCCAAGAGCTGGTAGCCCGCGGAGACAAATTATGGTCATTCCGCACCCCTTTTGCCATTCAGACACAGTCGTGTCCGATGGCACGCAGAGACAAATTATGGTCATTCTGCACCCTTTTGTCATCCAGAGGCGGCGGGCCCGATGACATGCGGAGACAAATTATGGTCATTCCGCACCCCTTTTGCCATTCAGACACAGCCGTGTCCGATGGCGCACAGAGACAAAAATTGGTCATTCTGCACCCTTTGTCATCCAGAGGCGGCGGGCCCGATGACACGCGGAGACAAAATTTGGTCATTCCGCACCCCTTTGCCATTCAGACACAGCCGTGTCCGATGGCGCGTAGAGACAAAAATTGGTCATTCTGCACCCTTTGTCATCCAGAGGCGGCGGGCCCGATGACACGCGGAGACAAAATTTGGTCATTCCGCACCCCTTTGCCATTCAGACACAGCCGTATCCGATGGCGCGCAGAGACAAAAATTGGTCATTCTGCACCCTTTGTCATCCAGAGGCGGCGGGCCCGATGACACGCGGAGACAAAATTTGGTCATTCCGCACCCCTTTACCATTCAGACACAGCCATGTCCGATGGCGCGCAGAGACAAAAATTGGTCATTCTGCACCCTTTGTCATCCAGAGGCGGCGGGCCCGATGACATGCGGAGACAAAATTTGGTCATTCCGCACCCCTTTGCCATTCAGACACAGCCATGTCCGATGGCGCGCAGAGACAAAAATTGGTCATTCTGCACCCTTTGTCATCCAGAGGCGGCGGGCCCGATGACATGCGGAGACAAAATTTGGTCATTCCGCACCCCTTTGCCATTCAGACACAGTCGTGTCCGATGGCGCGCAGAGACAAAATTTGGTCATTCTGCACCCTTTGTCATCCAGAGGCGGCAGGCCCGATGACACGCAGAGGTTTACATCATCTTCCGCACTCACAAGATCTGTCATACTGACTTTTGAGTCATGCTGACGGGCGGAAATACCCGAGTGGTTATCCGTATAAACATTCTTTTGCTATCTGTAGGACAGAACGCTTGATGGCATGCAGAGACTGACGTCGTCTTCTGCACCTTTTGTTCCCTCGGGAATAACAAGTCGTTTGCATGTGGAGATTTTATGGTCACCTGCGACTCTCGTCAAATCGAGAGGAACGAAATTAGTGTCTTATCTTTACTTTCCTTTTATCTCCAATAAAAGACAAGTAAAGAGGGGGAGGAAGTGAGAAGGAAAAGGGTTCAGCCCCTTAGGCACTTCTCTCTCTTTCGAATTTGCTGGGAAAAATTGTTTCCGTGAAGAAAATCTAAGCCGAGGCGCTTCCGAAACGTTTCCGTAACGTTTTCCGTGAAGAATTTCGCAAAGGTTTCGACCGTTCTTCGACGTTCTTCATTCGTTCTTCATCCTTCTTCGATCTTCAACGGGTAAGTACCTCGAACCAAGCTTTTCGATTCATTCTGTGTACCCATGGTGGTCCACATTGTGTTTTGTGTATTTCTATTCTCGTTTCATTTACTTTTTATACCCCCTTTTGACGTGCTTAAACCATTTTACTTAAGTCATTTCTCGCTTAACTTAAAAATAAAATAAATTTCCACCGAACGTTTGAATTGTATTATCCGATAACTTCGGTTAAAATGAATTCCGACCGTTCTGTCGTGCCGTAACCACGTTGGAAATAAAAAAGAGATAAAATAATAATATAATAACAAAAATATACCTTTTAGTAAAATAAAGCGGAAAATCAACAGGACATTTTCTCTTTGGGATTTCTCATTCTTAACCGAATTGACTAATCACTAAGGTGAAACTAAGGCTAAAATCAACTCGCCTAGTCAAGCTTGTCAACAAAAATAGGATTTTGAAGTGTGTCATTTCAATTTCTCACTAAGTAAAATGGATCATTTTCAAGGTCCAACGCCTTAAAATGATCACCTCTTAAAGTAAAAAAGAATCACTTGATAAGAAAGAACTACGTAGGTCTGATTTCCTCATCGCAATTGAGGAATACGTATGAGCATAGGGAAACACCCTTGTTGACGACAAAAAGAGAAAAATATAAAAAGGGTATAAAAGATATAAAGACATAAAAAGGGAACATAAAAATCAAAGTCATGTTTGCACATTCGATCAAAGGCTGCCGTCCCTTGGGACAGACGTGTGGGGTGCTAATACCTTCCCCGTGCGTAAATACAACTCCCGAACCTTTCACTTAAAAGTTCGTAGATCGCGTCTTTTCCGGTTTTTCCGACGTTTTCCTCAAATAAACGTTGGTGGCGACTCCGCGCGTATTCCTTTTGTGGAACACGCATCCCGCGAGTCACGCGTCGCCCTCCCGCCGAAGGGTAGGTTGCGACACATGCGAAACAAATGGGGACCACTAAGGGCACATAGAATGAATTGAAAAGTTCGATTTTTGGAACTTACCAGTTGAAGACCGAAGAACGACGAAGAACGGACAAAGAATGATAAAGAACGGTGGAAAAAATTCGTCAAATCGCCCACAGAAACGTCTCAGAAGCGTTACAGAAGCGCCTCGGCTTGGATTTTCTTCACGGAAATAATTTTTCTTACTAATTTTAAGTGATTCTCAGATACGAGAAGGGTTGAACCTTTTTGTTCTGCCCTCCTCCCTCTATTTATAGGGGAAAATAAGGTAGTGGTTGCCTCCCAGCTCGCCCAGGCGAGCTGGGTTGCTTCCACCGGAAGGCACCGCCTTCTGTTGGAAGATCCAGGAAGGCCCACGTGGGCCTGATTGCTATTTGTACCCCCCATGTTTACTAAATACACCCTCTTGCCCTTTTTTTGCTGATTCTTTTTCCATAATGTTACGATACTTGTTTTCTTTCCGTAATGTCACGAAACCTTATGGATTATGCAATCATCCCTTTTTTGGCTTCCAGAATGTTATGGAACTTTACGGATTGCGCCTTAACACGTCCTTTCAACTCCCGACATGTCACGGAACTTCACGGATTTCCTAACGATGGGTGTCAAGTACCTCGAAGTGGTCAAGCAAGGGTAGCACCCCAACAAATAGATGATCCCCAGACGAAATTAGGGTATGACAGTTGCCCCTCTTTACTTGTCTTTTATTGGAGATAAAAGGGAAGTAAAGATAAGACACTAATTTCGTTCGAGCGGAACACCATTCAGCCAGTCAATCTCCCCACCAGCGGAACCTGCAAAAATTTTGAAAATGATCAGCACCGAACGACCAACATCATCCTGATACTGCTGAATTCGTTACTCTCGGTTGACACAAGGCACAGAATGACCATAATTTGTCTCTGCGTGCCATCGGACACGATCGTATCTGGATGGAAAAAGGTGCGAAATGACCATAATTTGTCTCTGCATGTCATCGGGCTCGCCGCCTCTGGATGACAAAAGGGCGCAGAATGACCATAATTTGTCTCTGCGTGCCATCGGACACGATTGTCTCCGAATGGCGAAAAGGTGTGCAGAATGACCATAATTTGTCTCCGCAAGTCATCGGGCTCGCCGCCTCTGGATGACAAAAGGGCGCAGAATGACCATAATTTGTCTCTGCGTGCCATCAGACACGATTGTCTCCGAATGGTGAAAATGTGTGCAGAATGACCATAATTTGTCTCCGCATGTCACACGACCTCAGGGTCAGTATGACAGAGATTGTGGGGCGGCCGACAAAAGCGAGGCTCTTGCTCCTACGTATCCTCAATGAGGAACTCAAACCTACGTAGTTCTGGATAACTGTGAGACTAAAATAGTCTCAGTGTTTTCTTCACTAAAATGCGAACATGCTTTAGTAAAGAGACAAAACTTCCAACTGATCAGAGCAACATATGTTTTTCGGATGAAAAACAATGTGTCTACCGGGGAAGGAGAGTATGCTGATGAAATTTTCTCATAACCATAAATGAGATTTTGGACGTTAGCATTTCGCTTCTAAATCACCATTGTCATACCCTAATTTCGTCCGGGGACCTTTGCTTGATGACATGCGACCTTTATTTGGTCCTTGTGAGGTGCTTAGCACCCATCATTAGGCAATTTGTGAAATTCCAGGACATGCCGGGAAACCAAAAAAAATATTGATGCACAATCCGTAAGCTTCCGTGACACACCGGAAATCAAATGGAAGCATCGTTGCATAATTAAGTGAGATTCCGTAACATTCCGTAAGTCAAAAAGGGGATGATTATGTAATCCGCAAGGTTCCGTAACATTACGGAAAGAAAACAAGTATCGTTATGAAATTCGTAAGTTTCCGTAACTTTACGAAAAAAGAATCACCAAAAAAAGCAGAGGGAGGTGTACTTAGTAAATAGCACCCAGGCCCACTTGGGCCCTCCAGAATATTCCTCCACTTGACCCAACGCAACCTGCAAGTACCATGGGGGTGTCTCGGGGAATTCCGTTGAAAAATGCTTGGCCCTTAAATACAAGGTCCAACATTGAATGGATGCTGGATGGCTGACTTTCCAAGAGGATTGGCCCAATGTGAGAACCAACCCGCTCGCCAATCATGGAGGGGGAGCGGTTAATTCCGTTGAGTCCGATAGGCCACACAGGTCTAAACCTTTAAGGGATGTGGCAACCCCTAGGAGGTTTATCTTTGAGGCCCTACAAAAAGGAGGTGTGATTCCCCATAGTGGGTGTAAGGAGGATTCCTGTTTGCTACATTCCGGCGAGCTGCATGACATGGAGACGTGTTTGGGAGTAGAGGAGTTGTTACAGCGGATGATAGATCAAGGTCGACTGGAAGTCGGCAGTGAAGGAAAAGAAGAGCAGCATATATGCATGCAGTCCACGGATGGGAGCAGTGTCGCGAAGCCCAAACCCTTGGTGATATACTTCACCAAAAGCGCAGCTTCGCAAAAGCCCGGACACCCCTTAGTAGCCAAACCTGTTCCTTTCCCATACCAAAGTAGCCACGCAGTACCATGGAGATATACACCTCCGAGGGAGAAGGAAGAAGAAGCCACCGACGTCAGCTCGTTGTCAGCTAAAGTAACAAATATCACGGGACTGAGTGGTGTGACCCGTAGTGGTCATGTGTTCGCGCCTCCGGACCTACCAGTCCAACCCGCGGACGTCAAGGGAAAAGGAAAAGTGGTGGAGGAACAAGATGGCGAAGCACCCCACGCTTCGAATAAAGATATTCCGGCAAAGGGCCTCCCGGAGAAAAAGGATGGTAAAAAGGAGGTGTCGCTAGAGGAAGCCAGCGAGTTCCTCCGGATAATTCAGCAGAGCAAATTCAAGGTTATCGAACAGCTCAACAAAACCCCGGCCAGGGTCTCGCTGTTGGAGTTACTTATGAGCTCCGAGCCTCATCGGGCTCTGCTAGTAAAAGTTCTGAACGAGGCCCATGTGGCCCAAGATATCTCGGTAGAAGGTTTCGGAGGGCTGGTCAACAATATCACTGCCAACAACTATCTTGCCTTCGCCGAAGAAGAAATCCCTGCCGAGGGGAGAGGGCATAATAAGGCTTTACACGTATCAGTCAAGTGTATGGACCATATCGTAGCCAAGGTGCTCGTCGATAATGGTTCCAGTTTAATGGTGATGCCTAAGAGCACTTTGGAGAAATTACCATTCAATGCTTCCCACTTAAAGCCGAGTTCAATGGTGGTTCGTGCCTTCGACGGCACTCGCCGAGAGGTTAGGGGAGAGATCGATCTCCCAGTACAAATAGGCCCTCACACCTGTCAAGTCACCTTCCAAATAATGGACATTAACCCCCCTTACAGCTGTCTATTGGGGCGCCCGTGGATCCACTCAGTGGGAGTTGTGCCCTCTACACTCCACCAAAAGTTGAAATTCGTAGTGGAGGGGCACTTGGTCATCGTGTCGGGCGAGGAAGACATCTTGGTAAGCTGCCCATCCTCTATGCCTTATGTGGAAGCCGCAGAAGAATCGTTAGAAACCGCTTTCCAGTCTTTTGAGGTGGTCAGCATTTCCTCCGTGGACTCCTTCTCTGGGCAGCCTTGTCTGTCCGATGCAGCAGTAATGATGGCCCGAGTTATGTTGGGGAACGGTTATGAACCCGGAATGGGTTTAGGCAAAGACAACGGCGGCATAACTAGCCTGATAAATGCCCAAGGAAATCGTGGGAAGTATGGTTTAGGCTATAAGCCCACTCAGGCGGACATGAAAAGAAGCATCGCGGGAAGGAAGAGCAGTGGTCAAAGCTCGCGTTGGAGACAAGAAAGTGAAGGAAGCCCGCCCTGCCACATAAGTAGAAGCTTTATAAGCGCGGGTCTGGGAGACAAAGGTCAAGTGGTCGCGATATACGAAGATGATGCTCCGAGTACATTAGATTTGGTACGACCATGCCCTCCTGATTTCCAGCTGGGAAATTGGCAAGTGGAGGAACGCCCCGGCATTTACGCAACGAGCATAATGTAAACCTTTACGGTTTTAAAAGCTCTATAGTTGGGCCTAGGCTTTAGAGTTTTTTTTCTTTTTGTTAAGGCTTTGTGTCTTTTGTTGTTGATTTTATAATACAAGGATCTTTCTTCATCTGTTCCTACGTCTCTACCCATTCTCATTCATTTGCATGTTTACTTCTTTTTCTGAAATGGCAGATCCGATGACGAGTCCCCCGAAGGTACTAATACCTGGGACCCGCCTATCGACTTCGAGCAAGAAATGAATCAAACAGAAGATGAAGGAAACGAGGATGTGGGACTTCCCCCAGAATTAGAAAGAATGGTTGCCCATGAGGACCAAGAAATGGGGCCTCATCAAGAAGAAACAGAGCTGGTAGACTTAGGAATTGGCAGTGGAAAAGGGGAAGTAAAGATAGGTGCGGTATTACCTCTAAATCCTGAGTGTTCCCTGGTAAAACAGAAACTGAGAAGGATGAAGCCCGAAACATCCTTGAAGATAAAAGAAGAAGTGAAGAAGCAATTTGACGCTGGATTTCTGGCCGTCGCTCGGTATCCAGAATGGGTTGCCAACATCGTACCGGTTCCTAAGAAAGATGGGAAAGTACGAATGTGTGTGGATTATCGGGACCTGAATCGGGTCAGTCCCAAGGACAATTTTCCTTTACCAAACATCGATATCCTCGTAGATAACACGGCCAATTTCGCTTTATTTTCCTTCATGGACGGTTTTCTCTGGTTACAATCAGATAAAGATGGCGTCCGAGGATATGGAAAAGACTACTTTCGTCACCCTGTAGGGGACGTTCTGTTACAAGGTGATGTCCTTTGGACTCAAGAATGCCGGGGCAACTTATCAACGGGCCATGGTAGCTTTGTTCCATGATATGATGCATCAAGAGATCGAGGTCTACGTGGACGACATAATTGCTAAATCTAAATCCGAGGAAGAACACCTTGTCAACCTGCGGAAGTTGTTCGAAAGGCTTAAGAAATATCAATTAAGGTTGAACCCCGCTAAGTGTACCTTTGGGGTCAAATCAGGGAAATTGCTTGGTTTCGTTGTAAGCCAGAAAGGGATAGAGGTAGACCCCGAAAAGGTGAAGGCTATCCTTGAGATGCCAGAACCCCGTACAGAGAGGCAAGTCCGAGGTTTCCTGGGACGCTTGAATTATATTGCCAGATTCATATCGCAGCTCACCGCCATTTGTGAGCCGTTGTTCAAACTCTTACGCAAAAACCAAATTGATCGCTGGAATGAGGATTGCCAAGAAGCTTTTGGAAGGATCAAAAAGTGCCTTATGAATCCTCCCGTGCTTATGCCACCAGTACCTGGAAGGCCTCTCATTTTGTACATGACAATCTTGGACAAGTCAATGGGGTGTATGCTGGGGCAACATGACGAATCCGGGAAGAAAGAGCGCGCTGTTTACTACCTAAGTAAGAAGTTCACGACCTGTGAGATGAATTACTCCTTGCTCGAAAGAACGTGTTGTGCTTTAGTATGGGCATCCCATCGCCTAAGGCAGTACATGCTGAGCCATACTACCTGGTTGATATCCAAAATGGACCCGGTTAAGTACATCTTTGAAAAGCCAGCTCTCACGGGACGAATCGCCCGGTGGCAAGCCCTGCTATCCGAGTTTGATATAGTCTACGTCACCCAAAAGGCGATAAAAGGAAGCGCCTTAGCAGATTATTTGGCTCAACAGCCTCTTAGCGACTACCAGCCCATGCATCCTGAATTCCCGGATGAGGACATCATGGCCTTGTTTGAGGAAAAATTGGACGAAGATCGGGACAAATGGACCGTATGGTTTGACGGAGCGTCAAACATTCTAGGTCATGGCGCTGGGGCAGTGTTGGTCTCTTCGGACAATCAATGTGTACCTTTCACAGCCAGGCTAGGATTCGACTACACCAACAACATGGCCGAATATGAAGCATGTGCCCTAGCCGTCCAGGCAGCAATTGACTCCAATGTCAAACAACTCAAGGTGTACGGCGACTCAGCGTTGGTAATCCATCAGCTGAAAGGGGAATGGGAAACTAGAGATCCCAAGCTGATACCCTACAAAGCCTATATCAAGGAATTGGCTAAGACCTTCGATGAGATCTCCTTCCATCATGTTCCCCGCGAGGAAAATCAAATGGCGGATGCACTTGCTACGTTGGCGTCTATGTTCCAGCTAACACCGCACGGGGATCTACCCTACATTGAATTTTGGTGTCATGGCAAACCCGCGCATTGTTACCAAGTGGAAGAGGAACGGGACGGAAAGCCTTGGTATTTCGACATCAAGCGATATGTCGTAAGCAAAGAATACCCGCCAGAGATTGCCGACAATGATAAAAGGACATTGAGAAGGTTGGCAGCCGGTTTCTTCATGAGCGGAAGCATACTGTATAAGAGAAATCACGACATGACACTCCTGCGGTGTGTGGATGCCAGGGAGGCAAATCACATGATCGAGGAAGTCCATGAGGGCTCGTTTGGAACACACGCCAACGGGCATGCTATGGCCAGGAAGATCCTAAGAGCAGGTTATTACTAGCTTACCATGGAAAGTGATTGTTATGTCCATGTGAGGAAATGCCACAAATGTCAAGCATTCGCATATAATGTCAATGCTCCACCACATCCTCTGAATGTCATGTCCACCCCTTGGCCTTTCTCCATGTGGGGAATAGATGTCATCGGGGCCATTGAGCCCAAGGCCTCGAATGGTCATCGCTTCATCCTCGTAGCGATAGATTATTTCACCAAGTGGGTTGAGGCAGCTTCCTATACCAACGTCACGAGGGGTGTGGTAGTCAGGTTCATTAAGAAAGAGATCATCTGCCGATATGGTTTGCCAAGGAAGATTATCACGGACAACGGCACCAACCTGAATAACAAGATGATGGGGGAAATGTGTGAGGAGTTTAAAATCCAGCATCACAATTCCACACCCTACCGGCCAAAGATGAATGGAGCCGTGGAAGCGGCCAATAAGAATATCAAAAAGATTATCCAAAAGATGACCGTGTCATACAAGGATTGGCGCGAGATGCTCCCATTCGCGTTGCACGGTTACCGGACTTCAGTGCGAACGTCAACTGGGGCAACGCCCTTCTCATTGGTATATGGGATGGAGGTTGTGTTACCGTTTGAGGTGGAAGTCCCGTCATTAAGGATCTTGGTAGAATCCGGATTAAAGGAATCAGAGTGGGCTCAAACGCGCTATGACCAGCTCAACCTCATCGAGGGTAAGCGCTTAACGGCCATGAGTCATGGGCGCTTATACCAGCAAAGAATGAAGAATGCATTCGACAAGAAAGTACGTTTGCGCAAGTTCCATGAGGGAGACCTTGTGCTAAAGAAAATGTCCCATGTTGTCAAGGACAATCGAGGGAAATGGGCCCCGAATTACGAAGGGCCTTTTGTTGTGAAGAGGGCTTTCTCCGAAGGAGCCCTGGTGCTTACCAACATGGATGGTGAAGAGTTACCTTCACCCGTGAATTCTGATGTCGTCAAACGATATTATGCTTAGAAGCTGGGGCAATTAAGGATGTCGCTGCATGTTCTTTATCTTTATGCGTTTTCTGGATTTCCCCCAGGGATTTCCTGTCTGTTGTATCTCTCGTTACAATCTTTCAAAGAAATGAACGTGGATTCGAGGCTTTAGTCCTCACGTTAGTTTCAAACCTTGCGTTGATTTGTGATCACCTGAGCCCTTCCGCTCAGTTCATGGGATGCCCCAAGCGCTTAATTAAAATTGAACCTGAACCAACTTTCCCTAAAATTTGCTGCGTTTGAAAACATTCATGCATACGCATACGCATACGCATGCATATTGTTGTGGTAAAACAGGGGCAGGATCATCTTGAGCTACCTTCTGGGGTAGAGACAAAACATGAACAGCAGAAACCAATCAAGGTGAGACAGCGATGCGGTCAAGATTGGCCACACCAGGTTGTTTCTTACTTGCAGGTACACAGGAACGGATGCAAGTGGGGATGGGGTCACGACCGACTGATCGTCGCCCCTTTCTCCACGCTAAGCAAGCGGAGAACGTCGCTGCAAGGCAGCCCCGTATCCTTTGTATTCGCAGTTTTCTTTTACTTTTTGTTTGTTTTAAAAATAAGTAATCAATGCCTAACTCTAACTTAAGTAAGTTCAAGTTAAGCAAGACGCTAAACCATAAGGAAGGAGGGGACATGGTTAATGTTCCTCTCAAAAAAAAATGCAGGTTAGCTCACCTGGGCAAGCTGAGCTCGCCTGGGCGAGCCACCCCTGCACCAAAATATAAGAATGACAAAAGGGGGGACGTTTTTGCATTCAAAAACTTCTTTTCCCCCTTTCAAAAGCCATACCCACGGGATTTACGAGTTTGCAGCCCTAGGGTCATCATTTTTCGCATTTTTTGATTCCATTTCGCGCTTTTGTTCATCACCAACAAGTAAGTATTCCATCCCTAAGCTTTCTAGCTTTTCATTGGTGTATTTTGATCTCCTTTTGGTGCTCTAAAATGTGGGAATGTGCTCAAATATGTGGGGCGATTTTGGTTTGTTTTCTTGCTTGATTGGGTTGAATTGGGGGTTTGTATGGGATGGCCCTAGGCCTATAATGCATTTTGAAGCAATGGGGCATGCCACATTGTCCCCGTTCTCTTGATATTGATGCCTAAACGCGCGCCCACCAAGTGTTCGGTGAAATGCCTCAATGGCATTAGCGCGTGACTTTTGTAAGGAAACAACCCATGGGGCATTTTGGTTTGTACATATTTTCTATTTTTTGGGACATGTATTCATTCCCGAAAAAGGCTAGAATAATTGCCTCACATATATCCTAGGCCTAGGAACCAAAGTTTTTTATGCAAAAGAACACAAGAGGAGGTGCATGTTGGGTAAAGTTACCCTTTTTGGCCAGCAATCAGTTATGGGTCACGCTACAATATTTTCCCTATGCCTAGATGGTTAGGAATTTTGCTCATCATAAATGTGTAGGTTTAGAATAGGTAGCAAAATACCTTTGGCAATTTACACTTTGGGTATGGTAGCAAAATACTTGGATGTATGTACATATAATTTTTGGTAGTCAAAATGTCTCACAAAAATCTATAAATATGTTGCATGTTATGTAAAGAAAATACATTACAAAAATACCTTTTAATTTGAATACGATTTTAGTGAGCAAAAGAAAATATACTTGAATTTGCATGCGGCTTTAGGTAGTAAAAAAAAACACTTGAAAAAAGCATGAAATGTAGCACCTTATTGTGTAGATAGTCAAGATTCATCATGAAGTTTGTGTATGTACAGGTATTAGAAATACCAAGATGTGCACGTATGCAATTTTTGATAGCCAAAGTGCTTAGAGTATGCATGTATGTGAATTTAGCAAAGGAAATGTGTGTGATGTAGGTAACAAATTCACTTTGGAAGTACATGTAAATAATCTAGGTAACGAAGGTGCCTTGATTGTATATGGGTGCATTTTTCTTAGTTATAAGAATGTCTTGTGCAAGTGAACGTTCGTAAAGAAGTATGCGCATAAACTTGCTCTAAATTTACATTGATGTTTGTATTTATTGGAGGGGGTTGTATGCCATTTTTGTTTTAAGGGTAGCATTTCTTGGTAAAAACTAACTTTCCAAATGTTTGCCTTCGCAGGAATGGCCCCGAGGAAGCTTGCCTCAAAGAGGTCCAGGAAGGACAAGGCGGCCGAAGGAACTAGTTCCGCTCCGGAGTACGACAGTCACCGCTTTAGGAGCGCTGTACACCAGCAGCGCTTTGAGGCCATCAAGGGATGGTCGTTTCTCCGGGAGCGACGCGTCCAGCTCAGGGACGACGAGTATACTGATTTCCAAGAGGAAATAGGGCGCCAGCGGTGGACATCACTGGTTACTCCCATGGCCAAGTTCGATCCAGAAATAGTCCTTGAGTTTTATGCCAATGCTTGGCCAACAGAGGAGGGCGTGCGTGACATGAGATCCTGGGTAAGGGGTCAGTGGATCCCGTTTGATGCCGACGCTATCGGCCAACTCCTGGGATATCCGTTGGTGTTGGAAGAGGGCCAGGAATGTGAGTATGGCCAGAGGAGGAACCGGTCTGATGGGTTCGATGAGGAGGTCATCGCCCAGCTGCTATGTATACCGGGGCAGGATTTTGCCCGGACTGCTGCAGGGAGGCGAGTGCGAATCATGCACACCAACATGACCACCCTGACCCAGATATGGATGACGTTGCTCCTCAGCAACATCCTGCCCAGCGATCATAATTCCGACCTCCCTCTGCCGAAGTGTCAGCTGGTGTACGCCATCCTGACGCAGATGAGCGTCCATGTGGCTCAGTTAATCGCTGATGCCATTTATATTTTTGCAGGTATGGCGCCTACTAGGCATCCTTTGGATCCAGATAAGCCCAACAGGACTCTGCCAGTCATTCGGAGTCCCCGTTGCACCTACCAAGGTAATTTGGCCGCCCATCACCCGGGCTTTTATTGAGAAGTACTGTACCCAGAGACAGGCTCAGGGTGATGCTCCACAGGCCGCAGGTGCGCCACCACCACCTCATCAGGCTGGCCAGGCTGGGGCATTTGACATGGGGTAGTATTTACGGCATTTGGTTCGCCAGCAGGCGGCCAACCACCGAGCACATGTACAGACCCATGATTGTCTGTACCAGATGAGCCTCAGCATGCAGAGCCAGGGCTTCGCTTCTTTTTCATGCCCTACTCCAGACCAGTTCATAGCAGAGGTCGCATGGCCCGGAGATTGGCCCGAGGCCCAAGCAGGAGAGGCACCCCCAAAAGCTCCCGGCGGTGGAGAAGAGGCCCACGAGGACGAGGAGATGGCCGATTTGCTTGACTTCTTGGGAGGGAGTGGAGATACGTGACTGGGAGATCCCCAGATTCATGTTTTCTTTCATATTTCTTTTATCATTTTTATGTTATGTTATTGTTTTGACTTGAGAGACTAATGTTTGTTTTTGTTGTTTCGATTGTCATTTGTACAGCGCATACATTTTTGTTTGGATTGTTGCGTTAGTGTTTATATATCATTACTATCAATGATGCTTGAAATTTTGGAACCGTGTAGAGTTCTTCATTTAGGAACATCGTCAAAAAAAATAATAATATATATAATAAAACAAACGAAAATCATGATAAAAATAAAAATTAAAAAAGGGAAAAAGAAAGCAAGTAAGAAAGAAGAGAGCAAATAAGGAAAAAAAAGCAAGTAAGAAAAAGAGAGGAAAAAGAAAAAAAAAATAAGTTGTTTAGCTGAAAAACCGACATGCTTTTGAAAAGAGATGACTTCCAACTTTTCTTTGAAAAAAAATTCATTGATCATAACTAGTTTTTGAAAAAAATGTGTCTACACCTGAAGGGTGAATACTGTGAAATTTCCCCGGACGCCCGAAATGGACTCGGATGAATGCACAAATTGATAAAAGAACATATTTTGGAAACATTGGGTTGATATAAAATAGAGGAAATGAATCCTGAGCCCTAGCATCACATGACCATAAAAATTTGACACTTGAGTGTCCGCATAGGTGCATGCATGACGAGTTTTGCATAAAATTTCCAAATCATCATTTTTGCATTTGTGTCATGGAAATAATGTGGGGCACCCCTTCTATCCTTGAACCAAACCAAACCCCGCCATGTATCATGCCCAGTCATTCTACAAATCTTGAGCCAAAATCCTGACTCACCATAAACCTTGACCCAGGGTGAGAATGTCAATCCTTACTCTCGGAGACAAAAAAGAAGAAGAAAGGAAATTTCCAATCAAAGAGAAAGAAAAGAAGAGGAAAGGAAATTCCCAATCAAAGAGTGGGAGAAAGAAAAAAGAAAAGAAAGAAAATTCCCAACCAAAGAATGGGAGAAAGTAAAAAAGAAGAAAGCTCCTGGTCAAAGAAACCAGAAGAAATGTGCAGAGAGGTCCTTGGACCAGACAATATCTGAGCATATACATAATTGTCACCAAATGAACAAAAAAGAAGGAAAGGAAACCATGACCTAAAGTGGTCTTCTCCCTCTGATTACCAACCAAAATCCTGTGCGTCGGGGACTTGTTCGCCTCGCGCTAAACCAAAATAGAAAAGGAAAAAGCCAACAAAAAATCAAAAGCCAAAAACACACAAAAGCCGAAAAACCCATCAAGAAAACCCATTCCCAAGGGAAGTCCTATTGATCCATGATCACGCATGTAATTTTTGATTTGATAGGAAATAATTTGCAAAGTCAAGTCATGACATATCTATGGTTCGAAATAAGGATAAAACACTTACCTGTGCGAGATTGATACACTTTGAGTGGATTTCTTCTATTTTTTGTCGAATCCAGTGTTTCCTCTAAATGGTCATTTAGAAACGAAACGCTAATATCCAAAATCTCATTTATGGCTATGGGGGATTTCATCAGCAGACTCTCCTTCCCTGGTAGACGCATTGTTTGTCACTCAAAAAAGCATATGCTGCTCTAATCAGTTGGAATATTTGTCTCTTTGCTAAAGCATGTTTGCATTTTTAGTGGAGAAAACACCAAGACTTTTTCAAGTCTCACAAGTTATCCAGAACTACGTAGGTCTGAGTTCCTCATTGGAGGATACGTAGGAGCAAAAGCCTCGCTTTTGTCGACCACACTGCTTTCTGTTACCATGACCCAAGAGCTGGTAGCCCGCAGAGACACCTTACGGTTATCCGCACCTCGAGTGTGATTGATAAGCGGAGGCCAATATGGTCATCTGCGCCCTTTCCGGAGATGTAGGCATCTTCTGGTGGAGACTTTTTCAAGTCTCACAAGTTATTTAGAACTACGTAGGTCTGAGTTCCTCATTGGAGGATACGGAGGAGCAAGAGCCTTGCTTTTGTCGGCCGCCCCATAATCTTTGTCATACTGACCCTGAGGTCATGTGACATGCACCCTTGTGTCACCCAGAGGCGGCGGGCCCGATGACACGCGGAGATACCTTACGGTTATCCGCACCCTTTTTGTCATCCAGAGGCGGCGGGCCCGATGACACGCAGAGACAAAATTTGGTCATTCTGCACCCTTGTGTCATCTAGAGGCGGCGGGCCCGATGACACGCGGAGATACCTTATGGTTATCCGCACCCTTGTGTCATCCAGAGGCGGCGGGCCCGATGACACGCGGAGATACCTTACGGTTATCCGCACCCTTGTGTCATCCAGAGGCGGCGAGCCCGATGACACGCGGAGATACCTTACGGTTATTCGCACCCTTTTGTCATCCAGAGGCGGCGGGCCCGATGACACGCAGAGACGAAATTTGGTCATTCTGCACCCTTGTGTCATCCAGAGGCGGCGAGCCCGATGACACGCGGAGATACCTTACGGTTATCCGCACCCTTGTGTCATCCAGAGGCGGCGGGCCCGATGACACGCGGAGATACGTTACGGTTATCCGCACCCTTTTTTCATCCAGAGGCGGCGGGCCCGATGACACGCAGAGACAAAATTTGGTCATTCTGCACCCTTGTGTCATCCAGAGGCGGCGGGCCCGATGACACGCGGAGATACCTTACGGTTATCCGCACCCTTTTGTCATCCAGAGGCGGCGGGCCCGATGACACGCAGAGACAAGATTTGGTCATTCTGTACCCTTGTGTCATCCAGAGGCGGCGGGCCCGATGACACGCGGAGATGCCTTACGGTTATCCGCACCCTTTTGTCATCCAAAGGCGACGGGCCCGATGACACGCGGAGATGCCTTACGGTTATCCGCACCCTTTTGTCATCCAGAGGCGGTGGGCCCGATGACATGCAGAGACTGACATAGTCTTCTGCACCTTTTGTTCCTCCAGAAACAACAAGTCATTTGCATGTGGAGATTTTATGATCACCCGCGACTCTCGTCAACCGAGAGGAACGAAATTAGTGTCATACCTTAATTTCGTCCGGGGACCTTTGCTTGATGACATGCGACCTTTCTTTGGTCCTTGTGAGGTGCTTGGCACCCATCATTAGGCAATTTGTGAAATTCCAGGACATGCCGGAAAACCAAAAAAAATATTGATGCACAATCCGTAAGTTTCCGTGACACACCGGAAATCAAATGGAAGCATCGTTGCATAATTAAGTGAGATTTTGTAACATTCCGTAAGTCAAAAAGGGGATGATTATGTATTCCGCAAGGTTCCGTAACATTACGGAAAGAAAACAAGTATCGTTACGAAATTCGTAAGTTTCCATAACTTTACGAAAAAGGAATCACCAAAAAAGCAGAGGGAGGTGTACTTAGTAAAAATGGGGGTGCAAATAGCACCCAGGCCCACTTGGGCCCTCCAGAATATTCCTCCAGAAGGCTGTTGCTTCTTGAGGAAGCAACCTGGCTCGCCTGGGCGAGCTGGGCGGCAACCACCTCCCCTATTTTGCTATAAATAGGGGAGGAAGTGAAGAAGAAAAGGGTTCAGCCCCTTAGGCACTTCTCTCTCTTTCGAATTTGCTTGGAAAAATTGTTTCCGTGAAGAAAATCTAAGCCGAGGCGCTTCCGAAACGTTTCCGTAACATTTTCCGTGAAGAATTTCGCAAAGGTTTCAACCGTTCTTCGACGTTCTTCATTCGTTCTTCGATCTTCAACGGGTAAGTACCTCGAACCAAGCTTTTCGATTCATTCTATGTACCCGTAGTGGTCCACATTGTGTTTCATGCATTTTTATTCTCGTTTTGTTTACTTTTTATACCCCCCTCTTGACGTGCTTAAGCCATTTTACTTAAGTCATTTCTCGCTTAACTTAAAAATAAAATAAATTTCCACCGAACGTTTGAATTGTATTATCCGTTAACTTCGGTTAAAATAAATTTCGACCATTCGGTCGTGCCGTAACCACGTTGGAAATCAAAAAAAGAGGTAAAAAAATAATATAATAATCAAAAAACATCTTTTAGCAAAATAAAGCGGAAAATCAATCGGACGTTTTCTCTTTGGGATTTCTCATTCTTAATCGAATTGATTAATAACTAAAGTGAAACTAAGGCTAAAATCAACTCGCCTAGTCAAGCTCGTCCATAAAAATAGGCTTTTGAAGTTTGTCATTTCAATTTCTCACTAAGTAAAATGGATCATTTTTAAGGTCCAACGCCTTAAAATGATCACCACTTAAGTAAAAAAGAATCACTTGATAAGAAAGAACTACGTAGGTTTGATTTCCTCATCGCAAATTGAGGAATACGTAGGAGCAAAGGGAAACACCCTTGTCGACCACAAAAAAGGAAAAATATAAAAAGGGTATAAAGGATATAAGGACATAAAAGGGAACGTAAAAATCAAAGTCATGTTTGCACATTCGATTAAAGGTTGCCGTCCCTTGGGACGGACGTGTGGGGTGCTAATACCTTCCCCGTGCGTAAATACAACTCCCGAACCTTTCACTTAAAAGTTCGTAGATCGCGTCTTTTCCGGTTTTTCCGACGTTTTCCTCAAATAAACGTTGGTGGCGACTCCGCGCGTATTCCTTTCGTGGAACACGCATCCCGCGAGTCTCGCGTCGCCCTCCCGCCGAAGGGTAGGTTGTGACAACCATTTAGAGGAAACACTGGGTTCAACAAAAATAGAAGGAAATCACTCAAAGTGTATCAATCTCACACAGGTAAGTGTTTCATCCTAATTCCGAACCATAGATATGTCATGACTTGGTTTTGCAAATCATTTCCTATCAAATCAAAGATTACATGTGTGATCATGGATCAATAGGACTTTTTCTTGGGAATGGTTTGTTTCTTTGTGGTAATTTTGGCTTTGAGTGTTCTTGGCCTTTTCCTTTTCTGTTTTCGTTTAGTGTGAGGTGAACAAGCCACCGACGCACAGGATTTTGGTTGGCAATCAAAGGGAGAGGACCACTTTAAGTCGTGGTTTCCTTTCTTTTTTTGTTTACTTGGTGACAATTCTGTATTGTTCAGATATTGTCTGGTCCAAAGACCTTTCTGCATATTTCTTCTGTTTTCTTACGATCCTTGATCGGGAATTTTCTTTCCTTTTTTTCTTTCTTCCACTCTTTTGATTGGGAATTTTCTCTTTTTGCTTTCTTCCGATTCTTTGATCGGGAACTTTCTTTTCTTTGTTTTCTTCCGAGGGCAAGGATTGACATTCTCACCCTGGGTCAAGGTTTATGGTATGTTGGGATTTTGGCTCAAGGCTTGTAGAACGGCTGGACATGGTACATGTCAGGGTTTGGCCAGCGGTTCGGGGATAAAGGGGATGTCCCACATTATTTCCATGATACACATGCAACAATGATGATTAGGAAATTTTATGCAAAACTAGTCATGCATGCACCCATGTGGACACTCAAGCATCAAGTTTTCATGGTCATGTGATGTTAGGGCTCATGATTCATTTTCTCTACTTTAGTCAACCCAGTGTTTCCAAAATATGTTCTTTTATCAATTTGTGCATTCATCCGAGTCTATTTTGGGTGTTCGGGAAAATTTTCACAGCATTCACCCTTCAGGTGCATACACATTTTTTTTTTTCAAAAACTGGTTATGATCAGTGAATTTTTTCAAAGAAAAGCTAGAAGTTATCTCCTTTCACAAGCATGTTGTTTTTTAGCTAGACAACTTTTCATTATTATTCTTTTTTTTCCTTTTTTTAAGTTATTATCATTTATTCATTTTCTCTCCCTTTTTTTTCTTTTTCTCTCTAAAAAGATCGTGCGGACGGGGGCGCACACTACCTACTTACGTCTAACCACAAGGTAAACGAAAAGAACGCAAGAAATGGTAAGTCGCAAAAATGGTGACGAAATAACTGAGAGCCATAACGCCAAAAATTTCTAATAGAAACGAAAAAAAATAATAATAGTAATGTTAGTAACCATATAGACAATAACAGAAAACAGTAATGTCAATAGCAATATAGACACTAACAGAAAACAGTAATGTCAATAACAAAAGTGTGGTGACCTCGGTCACGTGGCTCCGCTTCCTCCCAAGAAACCAAGAAAGTTCGTCATTTCTTCATCCATACGGGCCTCCTCTGCCGCACCGGGGGATCCCGCGGACTCCTCCCCTGCCTAGGCCTCAGGCCAATCTCCGGGCCATGCGACCTCAGCCCCAAACTGCTCTGGAGTAGGGCACGCAAAAGGAGCGAAACCCTGCCCCTGCTGACTGAGGCTGAACCGGTAGAGACACTCATGTATCTGCACCTGCCCCCGGTGGTTGGCCGCCTGCTAGCGAATCAAGTGTTGTAGATAACGCTCCATGCCTAGTGATCCAGTGGGATCGGCCTGATGAGGTGGTGGCGGTGCGTTTGCGGCCTGAGGTGCACCACCCTGCGCCTGCCTAGGCGTGCAATACTTCTCGATGAAGGCCCGGGTGATCAGCAGTCGGATCACCTTACTAGGGGTGACGGGAACCCCGAATGACTGGCAGAGGCCCGTGATCAATGCCAGAAACCCCAGGGCCCTATTAGACTTATCTGGGTCTAGAGGGTGCCTGGTGGGTGGCATACCTGCAAACAAATAGATGGCGTCAACAATCACTTGGGCCATGTGGACGCTCATCCGTGTCAGGATGGCATACACCAACTGACACTTCGGCAGGGGAGATCGGAGTTATGATCGCTAGGCAAGACATTGCTGAGCAGCAATGTCATCCACGTCTGGGTCAATGTGGTCATGCTGGTGCGCATGATCCGCACCCGCCTCCCTGCAGCGGTCCGGGCAAAATCCTGCCCCGGTGTGCATAACAGCTGGGCAATGGCCTCCTCGTCGAACCCATCGGCCTTGTTCCTCCTCTGGCTGAACTCGCACTGTTGGCCTTCCTCCAACACTACCAGGTCACCCAGGAACTGGCTGAGGGCATCTACGTCAAAGGGAATCCACTGACCCCTCACCCATGAACGCATGTCTCGCACTTTCTCCTCTGTGGGCCAAGCATTAGCATAAAACTCCAGGACTACCTCAGGGTCAAACTTAGCCATGGGAGTCACCAGCGACGTCTAATGTCTGCGAGCTATCTCCTCCTGAAAATCTGTATACTCATCCTCCCTGAGCTGGATGCACTTCTCTCTGTGGAACGACCATCCTTTGATGGCCTCGAAGTGTTGTTGGTGCTCAGCGCTCCGAAAATGGTGGCTATCAAACTCGGGGGTGGCACTGGGCCCTTCCGCCGCCGCGTCTCTCCTAGACCTCTTCGTGGAAAGCTTTTTCGGAGCCATTTCCTATTCTATATATACATGTACATGGTGAATAACATCTTCACACCATCTAGGCGCAAAGAAAACATCAAGGTGCAGCCCAAACCAAACGCTGGCCTAAAAGGGGAGTCCTCACCAACACGCTCTCATTTTCATGCCCTCTTGTATTGAAATCAAGAGCTTGGGTTCCTAGGCCTAAAATCACATTCGGGCACATATTCTAGCTCCTTCAAGTTGTCCGAACACTCAAAAATGGCAGCCATATATGCACAAGTCAAATCCCCAAGCAAAAATTCACAAATCCATGCGCAAATGCCATTGAGGCATTTCACCGAGCACTTGGTGGGCGCATGTTTAGGCATGAAAATTTGGGGAATGGGGGAAAAGTGTCATGCCCAATTGCTTTAGAATGCACCATAGGACTAGGGCCATCCCTTACAACCTCCTAACTCAAACCAACAAGCATGAAACAAAGCCAAAATTGCTCCACAGATTTGGGCGCATTCACACAATTTATAGCACCAAAAGAAGACCAAGATACATCAATGGAAAGCGAGAAAGCTCACGAATGAGGTACTTACTTGTTGGAGTGAGTAGGAGTATCAAAAATGAAAGCAAAATGCAATAAAAGGTGGCTTGGGGGCGCAAAAATGGCAAGTCCCGTAGCTTTGGTGTTTTATGAAAGTGGGGGGGGGGGGAGTTTTGGGTGAAGAAAACGCACCCCTCCCTCTCTTTTAACCTATCTCGTGCAGGGGGTGCTCGCCCAGGCGAGCTAACCCGTATTTTGGTTTTTTTTTAGGGAAGACACAAGTATGCGTTCTCTACGGGTCGGCGTTCGCTTACTCGAACCCCCTTTAGGGTAGATGAGGCATCCGATATTTACTTTAAAGACACAACAGTAATAATTACTGGGAGTTTAAAGGATACTAGGTTGTCCCCCAGCTGCGCTTCCCGCTTGTCCAATGATGGGCATGAGATGACGATCTATCGATCGTGATCCTAGCCTCTACTTGCGTCCATCCCTAAGTATCTGAAAGTAGGAAACGACATCGCGCAGCAAACTGAGGTCGCGTTACCGTTTTACCTTGATTGGTTTCTACCTTTAGACTCATCCCGGCATTTGACCACTGCCTAAGACAATTCTGCTCCTGTCATAAGATAACAAAATATGCATGCATATGCGTATGCATGAGCATTTTCAAATGCAATAATCCTTTTAGTGAAAGCTGATCAGGTTCAGTTTTAATTAAGCGCTTGGGGCATCCCATGGACTGAGCGAAAAGGCTCAGGTTATCAAAAACTGCACATGGTTTAAAGCACAAAGTGAGGACTGAAGCCTCAATCCCATGTTCTCTTCCTTTAAAAGACTGTGACGAGAAAATTACTGTGGACAGGAATCCCTGGGGGAAACCAAGAAGAACACACAAAAATAAAAGAATATGCAGTGACTTCCTCAATTGCCCCATATCCTAAGCATAGTATCGCTTGACAACATCGGAGTTCACGGGTGAAGGTAGCTCCTCACCATCCATGTTGGTAAGCACTAGGGCCCCTCCGGAAAAAGCCTTTTTACAACGAAAGGCCCTTCGTAGTTCGGGGCTCACTTACCTCAATTATCTTTAACAGTGTGGGACATCTTTTTCAGCACAAGGTCCCCCTCATGGAACTTGCGCGAGCGCACCTTCTTGTCGAACGTGTTCTTCATCCTTTGTTGATATAGGCGCCCATGGCTCATGGCCGTCAAGCGATTACCTTCAATAAGGTTGATTTGGTCGTAGCGTGTTTGAGCCCACTCTGATTCTTCTAGGCCTGATTCCGCTAGTATCCTCTGGGAAGGGACCTCTACCTCAAACGGGAGTACCGCTTCCATCCCATAAACCAAGGAGTACGGTGTTGCCCCAGTAGAAGTTCGTACTGAAGTTTGGTATCCATGCATGGCAAAAGGCAACATCTCATGCCAATCTTTGTACGACACTGTCATCTTCTGAATAATTTTCTTAATATTCTTATTGGCTGCTTCCACGGCTCCGTTCATCTTTGGTTGGTAGGGCGTGGAATTGTGATGCTGGATTTTGAAATCCACGCACATTTCCTGCATCATTTTGTTATTCAGATTGGTGCCATTGTCAGTAATGATCTTCCTAGGGAGTCCGTACTGACAAATCAACTCCCTCTTTATGAATCTGACCACCACACTCCTCGTGACATTGGTGTAGGAAGCCACTTCAACCCATTTGGTGAAATAATCTATCGCCACGAGAATGAAGCGATGACCGTTTGAAGCCTTGGGTTCGATGGCCCCTATGACGTCTATCCCCCACATGGAAAAAGGCCAAGGGGCGAACATGACATTCAGAGGATGTGGCGGAACATTGACATTGTCCGCGAACGCTTGACATTTATGGCATTTCCTTACATGGGTGCAGCAATCGCTTTCCATGGTGAGCCAGTAATAACCTGCTCTAAGGATCTTCCTGGCCATAGCATGCCCATTGGTGTGCGTTCCAAACGAACCCTCGTGGACTTCCTCGATCATGTGGTTCGCCTCTTTGGCATCCATGCATCGCAGGAGGGTCATGTCATGGTTTCTCTTGTATAGTATGCTTCCGCTCATGAAGAAACCGGTCACAAATCTCCTCAATGTCCTTTTGTCGTTGTCAGAAGCCTCCAGTGGGTACTCTTTGCTTTCAACGTATCGCTTGATATCGAAATACCAAGGCTTACTGTCCCATTCCTCTTCCACCTGACAACAATGCGCGGGTCTGCCATGACACCAGAACTCAATGTACGGCAGGTCCCCGTGCGGTGTTAGCTGGAACATGGACGCCAAAGTGGCAAGTGCATCCGCCATTTGATTTTCCTCCCGGGGAACATGATGGAAGGAGATCTCATCAAAGGAACCAGCCAATTCCATGATATAGGCTTGGTAGGGTATCAACTTGGGGTCTCTAGTTTCCCATTCCCTCTCAGCTGGTGGATCACCAGTGCTGAGTCCTCGTACACCTTAAGTAGCTTGACATTGGAGTTAATTGCCGCCTGGACGGCCAAGGCACACGCTTCATACTCAACCATATTGTTGGTGTAGTCAAACCCCAGCCTGGCTGTGAAAGGTATACATTGATCGTCCGGAGAGACCAGTACTGCTCCAACGCCATGGCCTAGAATGTTTGACGCTCCATCAAACCACACGATCCACTTGTCCCGGTCCTCGTCTAGCTTTTCCTCAAACATGGCCATGATGTCCTCATCCGGGAATTCGGGATGCATGGGTTGATAGTCGTTGAGAGGCTGCTGAGCCAAATAATCTGCCAAGGCGCTTCCTTTTATCGCCTTTTGGGTGACGTAGACTATGTCAAACTCGGATAGCAAAACCTACCACTGGGCGATCCGCCCTGTGAGAGCAGGTTTCTCAAAGATGTACTTAACCAGGTCCATCTTGGATATCAACCAAGTGGTATGGCTCAGCATGTATTGCCTTAGATGGTGGGACGCCCAGACTAAAGCACAACACGTTCTTTCGAGCAGGGAGTAGTTCATTTCACAGGCCGTGAACTTCTTACTCAAGTAGTAGACAGTGCGCTCTCTCTTCCCGAACTCGTCATGTTGCCCCAGCATACATCCCATCGATTCGTCCAAAATTGTCATATACAAGATGAGAGGCCTTCCGGGTACCGGCGGCATAAGCACGGGAGGGTTCATGAGACACTGTATGATCCTTCTAAACACCTCTTGGCAATCCTCATTCCAACGGACGGATTGGTTTTTGCGTAAGAGTTTGAACAACGGCTCACAAATAGCGGTGAGCTGTGATATGAATCTGGCAATATAATTCAAACGTCCCAGGAAACCTCAGACCTGCCTCTCGGTATGGGGTTCCGGCATCTCAAGGATGGCTTTCACCTTTTTGGGGTCCACCTCTATCCCTTTCTGGCTCACGATGAAACCTAGCAATTTCCCTGATTTGACCCCGAAGGTGCACTTAGCGGGGTTTAACCTCAATTGATATTTCCTAAGCCTTTCGAACAACTTCCGCAGGTTGACAAGGTGTTCCTCCTCGGTCTTAGACTTGGTAATTATGTCGTCCACATAGACCTCGATTTCTCAGTGCATCATATTGTGGAACAAAGCCACCATAGCCCGTTGATAAGTTTCCCCGATGTTCTTGAGTCCAAAGGACATCACCTTATAACAGAACGTCCCCCACAGGGTGACGAAGGTAGTCTTTTCCATATCCTCTGGCGCCATTTTTATCTGATTGTAACCGGAGAACCCATCCATGAAGGAAAACAAAGCGAAATTGGTTGTATTATCCATGAGGATATCGATGTGCGGCAGAGGAAAATTGTCTTTGGGACTGGCTCGATTCAAGTCCCGATAATCCACACACATTCGCACCTTTCCATCCTTCTTAGGGACTAGTACAATGTTGGCAACCCATTCTTGGTACCGAGCGACAGCCATAAAACCAGCCTCAAATTGTTTCTTTACCTCTTCTTTTATTTTCAAGGATGTCTCGGGCTTCATATTCCTCAGTTTTTGTTTTACCGGGGAACACTCAGGATTTAGAGGTAATCTGTGCTTACAATGTCAGAACTCAAACCGAGTATATCTTGGTACGACCAAGCAAAGATGTCTTGGTAGTTTTTTAGCAGGGCTATCAATTCTTCACGGATAGGTGCAGTCATACCCGTGCCTATCTTTACTTCCTTTTTCCCATTGCCGGTTCCTAAGTCCACTAGTTCTGTCTCTTCCTGATGAGGCCCCATCTCTTGGTCCTCATGGGCAACTATCTTCTCCAACTCCGGGGGAAGTCCCATATCTTCGTCCTCTTCACCCTCCGTCTGATCTGTTTCTTGCTTCAAATCGATGGTCGGGTCCCAGGTATTAGTACCTTCGAGGGACTCGTCGTCGGATCTGGTGTTTTAAGCGTGAAGAAATAAATATGCAAATGAATGAGAATGGGTAGAGACGTAGGAACAGATGAAGAAAGATCTTTATATTATAAATTTAGGAACAAAAGACATAAAGCCCTAACAAAAGGAAACTTTAAAGCCTAGGCCCAACCGTAGAGTTTAAAAGCCACAAACGGTTACATTATGCTTGTCACGTAAATGTCCGAGCGCTCCTCCACTCGCCAATTTCCTAGTTGGAAACCAAGAGGGCATGGTCGTACCAAATCCGACCCACTTGGAGAGTCATCTTCGCATATCGCAACGACTTGGCCTTCGTGTCCTAGACCCGCGCTTATAAAGCTCCTACTGATGTGGCAGGGTGGGCCCCCTTCGACTTTTCGTCCCAATTGCGAGCCTTGGCTTCCGCTCTTCCTTCCCACGACACTTTTTCTTATGTCCGACTGTGTGGGTTTATAGCCTAACCCAAACTTCCCACGGTTTCCTCTGGTGCTTATCAGGCTGGTTCTGCCGCCGTTGTTCTTGCCTAAACCCATTCCAGGCTCGTAACCATTCCCCAACATCACCCGGGCTACCATCATTGCCGTATCGGACAGGCAAGGTTGCCCGGAGAAGGAATCTACGGAGGCAATGCTTACTACCTCAAAATATTGGAAGGCTGTTTCTAATGACTCCTCCGCGGCTTCCACATATGGCCTAGAGGATAGGCAACTTACCAAGATGTCTTCCTCGCCCGACATAATAACCAAATGCCCCTTTACTACGAATTTCAATTTTTGGTGGAGTGTAGAGGGAACGACTCCCACCGAGTGAATCCACGGGCGTCCCAAAAGACAGCTGTAAGCCGGGTTGATATCCATTACTTGGAAGGTAACCTGACAGGTATAGGGGCCTAATTGTACAGGGAGGTCAATCTCCCCCCTAACTTCTCGGCGGGTGCCGTCGAAGGCACGGACCACCATGGAACTTGGCTTTAGATGGGAAGCATTAAACGACAATTTCTCCAACGTGCTTTTAAGCATTACATTTAAACTGGAACCATTATCGATGAGTACCTTGGCCATGACATGATCCATGCATTTGACGGACACATGCAAAGCCTTGTTATGCCCTCTCCCCTCGGCAGGGATTTCTTCTTCGGCGAAGGAGAGATAGTTGTTGGTGGTGATGTTATTGACGAGTCCTCCAAAGCCTTCTACAGAGATATCTTAGGCGACATGAGTTTCGTTCAAGACCTTCACTAGCAAAGCCCGATGAGGCTCAGAACTCATGACTAGTTCCAAAAGAGAGACCTTGGTCGGGGTTTTGTTGACCTGCTCAATGACCTTGAACTCGCTTTGCTGAATAATGCGGAGGAACTCGCCTGCCTCCTCTAGTGATGCTTCATTCTTGCCACAGCCATCCCATTTCTCCGAAAGACCTTTCACTGGAATATCCTCGTTCGAAGTGAGGGTCGTTTTGTCATTTTGTTCTTCCACCATCTTTGCCTTCCCTTTAACATTTGCGGGTTGTGTCGGCAAGTCAGGGGGTGCAAACACACGACTGTTGCGGGTCACACCGCTCAGCCCCGTGCTATTGGTTACCTTGGCTGACAACGAGCTGATGTCGGTGGCCTCTTCCTTCCTTTCGCTTGGAGGTGCATACCTCCACGGGACTGCATGGCTGTTTCGGTATGGAAACGAAACAGGTTTAACTACCGAGGGGTATCGGGGCGTTTGGGGAGCTGCGTCTTTGGTGAAATATACCACCAAAGGCTTAGGCCTTCCAAAACTTCTCTCATCTACGGACTGCATATATATACGCTGCTCTTCCCTCCCCTCATCGCTGACTTCCAGTCGGCCTCGATCTATCATCTGTTGCAACAGGTCCTCCACTGCTAAACATGTTTCCATGTTATGTAGCTCGCTGGGATGCATCAAACAGGAATCCTCTTCATGCCCACCGTGGGGAATTACGCCCCCCTTTTGTAGGGCCTCGTAGATAAACCTCCTGGGGGTCGTCAAGTCCTTTAAAGGCTTAGACCTGCGCGGCCTACCCGACTCGACGGCATTAACTGCTCCCCCTCTATGATTGGCGAGCAGGTTTGTTTTCACGTTGGGTCGATCCTCTAGAAACGTCAGCCACCCAGCGTCTATCAAATGTTGGACCTTGTATTTAAGGGCAAGGCATTTTTTGGTAGAGTGGCCCGGGGTTTTCCCATGGTATGTGCAAGTTGCGTCAGGGTTATACCACTTTGGGAAAGGAGGTTGGTAGATCTTCCCGGGAGATATCACGGCCATTTGATTGGCGATGAGGGACGGCAAGAGGTCTTCGTATGTCATTGGGATCGGGGTGAATTCCGGGGTTGGCTTTGGGGGAAAGTTCCTCATCGCGTTGGAACCGGTGCCAAAGTGGGCGTTGCCGGCCGGGCGAGTCGTGGTTGGAGCCGGAGCTTGGGAGGCCTCCCTCTGGATGGGTGCGGGCGCTCTAGGTTGTACAGGTACTGAATTGGAAGAGTCCCCGGTGCGAGCTGAGAAGCTCGGGTGATGTTGCGCGTACTGATGGGTACCATGAGAGGTCTGTGGTGGCTTGACCCATGCGGGTGCTGAAGTGACGACATGGGTATCTCCTTCCTTCCTTTTTGCCCCAGTTGCTCCAATCCTCCTAGCATTGGTACTTGTGGAGGAAATGTAATCGAACTTCCCTCTCTTCAAACCTACTTCGATTCTCTCCCCGGAAAATACCAAGTCCGCGAAGCAGGAGGGCATATAGCCTACCAACTTCTCATAGTAAAACACCGGTAAGGTGTCTACCATCATGGTAATCATCTCCCTTTCGACCATAGGAGGGGCCACTTGTGCTGCCAGGTCCCTCCACCGCTGGGCGTACTCTTTAAAGGTCTCACCTTCCTTTCTAACCATGTTTTGCAACTGAGTGCGATCGGGAGCCATATCGGAATTGTACTAATATTGCCTAAGGAAGGCAGTGATCAGATCCTTCCAAGTACAGATGCGGGAAGCTTCCAGATTAGTGTACCAAATGACCGCGGCTCCAACCAAGCTATCTTGGAAAAAGTGCATTAACAACTTTTCATCCCTAGAATGCGCCCCCATCTTGTGACAATACATCTTGAGATGGTTCTTAGGACAAGTCGTCCCTTTGTACTTGTCGAAATCAGGTACTTTGAATTTTGGGGGGATGACGACGTCCATTACCAAGCAAAGATCCGCCATGTCCGTGAACGGATAGTCGCCAAAGCCTTCAACAACTCTCAATCTCTCCTTGATGAGATCGAGTTTCCTTCTTTATTTCGCCGTCGAGGGTGGTCCCTCTGTGGACAAGAATATCGGTTGTGCTGGGAGGTTGGGTTGGGGCAGTACGTTGGGAGCTGGACCCTCGACGGGAACCGAGGGGTAGAAATCGACGTCCACTTGGGCATACTCTCTATGATCCTCGTGAACCTCGTCTGACTGTCGAGGAGGCTCCCCTTCAAGGACGAGGGGAGGGACATGACCTGCGTCATCATGCATGACTGGTGGCATGTAATTAGGTGGTAGTCCATAAGGGTAAGCCACCTGGTTGTATCCCAAATGGGGGTTGCTGATATGCCCTAGTTTACTCCCTTCTCGTCCTATCGCATTTGGGAGAGGATGGTGTGCGGTAGCTGGGAGAGTTGGGTCTGCTTCGGCAGCTGAACTAACAGCGGCAGTGGTGGCCATGTTATTCTCCATGAGTTGTCTCATCCCTAACATGGCCTCCATCATGGAAGCCATTTGCTCTTTCAAAGCCGACATGTCGGCTTTCATCTGTTCCTGTGTCTCCTCTTGGTCACCCATCGTCCTAGATTTGGATATGGTGCGATAAGGATGCCTTGGGGCGCGTTTAGTTATGGCGTTTTTCCTAAAAAACCAAACATTAGGAGTAGGTAAAAAAATGAATGCATGCTAGAGATAAAATGCGGGAGTGATTTGATTCGCACTGATCTTTGGAGTAAAACATGGTATAAACTCATTTTATTCAGAAAGTTATAACTAGTCAACATCTGAGCGACAATACAAACTTCCTAGCGGTTTCTAATTATATGGGCCATTAAGTCTATCATATGCTGACAATAGCTGAGAAGTCCGTTGATCTCCTCGGGGGCGGAGTAGGTGTCCGCCATTGCTTTGGCCTTGGCTAGCAATTGGGGAAGTTCTTGACTCCCGTTCAAGGTAAGAGCAAATCGGTCCATCCACATTGTTGCCTCTTGATGTAACGAGTTGATCACCCTTCCTCTAGCCTTCTTTTCCGCGTACACTCGGGCATACTCGTCCACCACTTTATGCTCGTGGGTCGTGGCTAGATTTAATTCTTCTTGGTATTTGCTGACGATGGCTAACATGTTGGTCTTTGTCTCGCATAAATGCTGAGACAAGCTTCTTTTGGACCTTGAGCAAGCAGCTAACTCCTCTTTTAAGACCATGCTATGTGCTAGTGATTGGTCTCTCTCTTCCCTTCGAAGCTTGAGCTCATTATTGTTGCCCCACAAAGCTCCACAGAATTTGTCTCGGTCATGCTCTTCCTTGCGAGCCCTCTTGGTTTCTTGTTCAAGGGCTCTTGCGGTAGCTGCATTTTCTTTTCGTAACTCGGCACACTCTTTCCGGACGTCTGTAGCGACTAACTTGAATTTTTTTTTGGCAAGTCTTGCTTTTCCTAGTTTGGTTTTTAGAGCTCAGACTTCTTCATCCGCTTCTGGAGTCTCGAAGTTCTCCTCGTTGATAATTTTCAACTTGGAGAGCCAATCTAACCCTCGCGTACGAACTTTCAGCCATTCATGATAACCACCGATGATGCCATTACGGATGCCCCTAAGTTCTTTATCTTTCCTTAATGGGCTTTCCCACGCCTTGTGGACTCTTTGTATAATCTTGAAACTTTGCGCGCCGAAATCTCTCACAAGCAAAGGAGAGAGGCTCTCTTCCACCGGTGCTCCCCTCATGGGGTACCCTAACTGTCTTATAGCAAGTGCGGGATTGTAGTTAATACAACCCCTCGTCCCTATCAACGGAATGTTTGGGTACTCCCCACATGAGAAAAGGACTCCCTCCTTTCCTTCCTTCCATCGAGGAAACCAGCTGATCGTTCTGCCTCCTATCCCAGCCAAATGTTGGTCCCAATCTACTCTTCTCTTTTCGACACACGAGTGATGACTTCGGAGCAGACATGGGTGTCTTATGTCTTGTTGGAATAGGTGCGAAACCAACCATACACAAAGAGCGGGCAAGCAGCAGATGATTTGTGTGCTACTCTTCTCGCACCTTCGGTCAAATGTATCAAATAAGTTTGCCAACATAGCTACCACCAGGCTTTCTTTGCTATAGTGATATGCAAGGAAAGCATCAATTGCGGCTAGGTCCACCAAACTGTCCACGTTTAGCAATGCTAATACGTCCATAAACGGGACCCACTCCTCTTGATTCGCCATATCCCTTGCCTTGCCTTCTAAGTACTTTCGTGGTAGGCCTACTACGCCGTTTCGAATTTGCTTTACACGATCCAACTCTTTTGTCGAATCCCTGACCACAATTGCAATCTTGCTCAAGGAGGGAAGAAACCCAGAGAAAAGATATGGTTTTCTTCCCCCAAGAGGACATCCTAGAATCTCCTCAAATTCTTCAATAGTCGGTACTGATTGGAAGTCTCCAAATGTGAAGCATCTCAAAGGCTGGTCATAGTATTGGGTGAGTGATACAACGGCTTCCGTGAATATCTCTGCTATGGCTATGGTCAAATCTAAAATCTTTCTGTACGCCTTGCGGAAGGCTTGCATTTGGAGAGGTCCCATCAACCGCCCCAACTCCTTAAGGATGGTGACATCTAGGCCCTTAATCTTGACTTGATAGAACCTTTTTCCAGTTTGATTTGTTCCCATGTTTTACTAAAGTGAAACAAAAACCCAATGCGAATCAAAACTCCGACATCTATCATGGGTGGAATGGATGAATGCATGAAGAAATGGATATGACAGAGATGCAATTTATGAATACGGGAGCCCGGGAAATTGTCCCCTTCTTAGATACAACGTTTGGGGTGGCACGGCGCCCGACATATGTATTTAAGAAGGTGACACGGACCCTCCGTTGGTTTGCCAAAGTGAGGGGATCAAGACGAAGACCCGCGCATGATGCATATGTGAAAGGCACAGCACGGGGATGTACATAGTATGGCAATATCCACAAACAAATATAAGTAAAGGGGTACATGACACTTAGGACTACATGCATGGCAGTGTAAAAAGTGGCACGCAGCGTGTTTGCTCCGTGCCCCTATTTTAGGGACCTATATGGGAGGGAGCTAAAAGGGCTTTTAGTGATAATTCCCAATATGGTCATATCTCTCTTGATGGTCTCTAAAGGTATCATCCCCTTCGAAGAACATATTGCAGCAGTAGGGACTACTAGCAACAATATGTTATCATAGAGGAAAACTCTAGATGAGGGTTCACTGTAATCAAGCAAGTCGGAGACCTAGCATGACCACAGATTCACCTCCACTCCTTATGTTCCCATGGACCTGGGTGTAGGGCCCCTTTTCAACTCACCGTGTGTGCAAATAGTGTTGGTGTTTGTGTGCATCAAATGAATAAGTATTTACCTCATGCATACATTTTAAAACACACTAAAAGCATCAAAAGAGTTTATATACACAAATACATAAGGAAAAAAGACAAAGAAAAAGAACAAAAGGGGAGTCATAGTAAGGAAAGCACACTGATTGATTGGCCTAACTCTCTAACAATAGTCCCCAATGGAGTCGCCAACAGTCGCAACCTACCCTTCGGCGGGAAGGCGACACGAGACTCACGGGTGCATCTTCCAAGGAAGGAAAACGCGTGGAGTCGCCACCTACGTTTATTCGAGGAAAACGTCGAAAAAAACCGAAACAGGCGTGGTCTACGAACTTTAAGTGAAAGGTTCGGGAGTTGTATTTACGCACGAGGAAGGTATTAGCACCCCACGCGTCTGTCACAAGGGACGACAGCCTTTAATCAAGTGTGCGAATATAACTTCAATTTGTGTTATCTTCCCTTTTGTACGCTTTTTATGTCTTTTATGCCTTTTATATATTTTTTATCTTTTTGTGGTTGACAAGGGGGTGTTTCCCTTGCTCCTACGTATTCCTCAATTGCGATGAGGAAATCAGACCTACGTAGTTCTTTTAGAACTAAACGTTAGTTAAATTCTTTTTATCCTTTTTTGCAAGATATATTTTGATTGAATGAAAGGTCATTTAAGGCGTTGGACCATTAAACAATCTTTTAGTTCTTTTGAAAGGAGAGAAAACATTAAGGCATTGGACCATTAATGATCTCTTGTTTTTTTTTTGAAAGAGGCGACAAAGCTATGTGTTGATTTTAGGCTTTAGAAATCCACGTTTAACCAATAAAAGCGGAAAATACAATTTCAAGGCGTTGGACCTTAAAAAATGGCTTTTAGGGTGATGACAAAAGTTTGATTTATGAATTGATTTTAGCCTTAGTTTCACTTTGGTTATTAGTCAATTTGATTAAGAAAGAAAATCCCAAAGAAAAAACGTCCGATTGATTTTTTTTTTATTATTTTATTAAAAGATGTTTTTTTTATTATTATATTATTATTTCGCCTCTTTTTGGTTTTAAACGTGGTTACGGCAAAACAGAACGGACGGATTTCATTTTAACAGAAATTAAAAGATGTTACAATTCAAATGAATGGTGGAAATTTATTTTATTTTTGATTAGGCGAGAAAATGACTTAAATAAATGACTAAAGCACGTCAAAAGGGGGTACGGAAAGTAAATGAAATAAAAAAAATAAAAGCATGCGAAGCAAATGGGGACCACTAAGGGCACATAGAATGAATTGAAAAGTTCGATTTCGGGAACTTACCAGTTGAAGACCGAAGAACGACGAAGAACGGACGAAGAACGATGAAGAACGGTGGAAAACCTTCGCGAAATCGCCCACGAAAACATCTCAGAAGCATTACGGAAGCGCCTCGACTTGGATTTTCTTCACAGAAATAATTTTTTCTCACTAATTTTAAGTGATTTTCATATACCAGGAGGGTTTAACCTTTTTGTTCTGCCCTCCTCCCCCAATTTATAGGGAAAAGAGGGTGGTGGTTGCCGCCCAGCTCGCCTGTTGCTTCTACCAGAAGGCACCGCCTTCTGTTGGAAGATCCTAGAAGGCCCAAGTGGACCTAATTGCTATTTGTACCCCCCTATTTACTAAATACATCCCCTGCCCCCTTTTTTGTTGATTCTTTTTCCGTAATGTTACGGAACTTTACGAATTACATAACAATACTTGTTTTCTTTCCGTAATGTCACGAAACCTTACGGATTACGCAATCATCCCTTCTTTGGCTTCCGGAATGTTATGAAACTTTACGGATTGCGCCTTAACACGTCCTTTCAACTCCCGACATGTCGCGAAACTTCACGGATTGCCTAACGATGGGTGTCAAGTACCTCGAAGTGGTCAAGCAAGGGTCACACCCCAACAAACAGATGATCCCCGAACGAAATTAGGGTATGACAGGTAGGAATCATGATCACGATTTGTCCTCACAGTGTTGCCCATGCTTCACAACCGTCAAGGTTCTCTCCAAATTCGTAAAAACATAAAAGTGATCAAAATATTATTTTTCTTACAAAGTTCAGAGTCCTATTTATAAATTCCTAAAAGATATCAATCTAAAAAAGCACAATACGATTGTGGTAAAATCCACCATGGCCATGATTAAAAAAATAGTGACGCTGAAGCTTTGGGGCATTGTGGATTGATTGTGGCCCCCATGGTTTACCATGGCCATGGTGAAATTTACCATGACCATTGTCGGATGGTTGGCACTGTTATAGAGGGCAGTTATGCTTTTATCATGGTTGTGCTACTTACCATGTTCGTGGTAAATATACCACAATCATTATCAAGTGTAAAGTCTTCATTTCTTCATAAAATCATGCAATTTCAACCTCTTTCACTCAATTTAGTGGTTATACTCCTACAATACAAAATCAGTGCTCAAACATGAGTTCTACCAAGAAAATATTGTAGAAGCAAGCTTCATGATGAATCAAGATTGATTCAAGGAGTTTTGATGATAACAAAGATGATGACAAAAAGCTCAAAAGTCAAGATCACTTCATGATAACAAAGATGATGACATTCAAGAATGAGTTCAAGATTGAGTCAAGAACACTTCAAGGATCAAGAGGAAATTTGATTCAAGGATCAAGAGGAAATTTGATTTCAAGAATCAAGAATCAAGTTTCAAGATTCAAGAATCAAGAAAAGACTTAATCAAGATAAGTATTAAAAAGTTTTTCAAAACATTGAGTAGCACAAGAAGTTTTTTACAAAATCATTACCAAAGAGTTTTACTCTCTGGTAATCGATTACCAGATTGTAGTAATCGATTACCAGTGTTTAAAAATGTTAAGATTTTCAAAATTCAAAATGAAGAGTCACATCTGTTGATGTGTAATCGATTACACCTTTATGGTAATCAATTACCAATGACTGCTTTCGAAAAATTCATTTCCAAAAGTCACATTTCTTCAAGTGATTTGTTTCTGAAGATTCTTTCAAAAGTCATAACTTTTTAAGTAATTAGTTTTCAAAGGAATTGCCAAGAGTTACAAGTTTTGACTTGAGTCATCAAGAAACTATAAATATGTGACCTTGGCATGAAACATTTGAACAATCTCATTCATATCCATCATCTCCTTCAATCATTCTATCTTTCAATCTATCTTTCAACATTTTCTTTCATTTCTTTCAAAACTTTCTGGTTTCATCTTCTCTTCATCTTTCTAAAAGTTTTTGTTCAAAACTTTCTCTTCCAAGAAAAGTTCTTTGTTCAAAAACTTGTGTTATTCATCTTTTTCATTCCCTTCTCCCTTTGCCAAAAAGAATTCGCCAAGGACTAACCGCCTGAATTCTTTTTGTATCTCTCTTCTCCCTTTTCCAAAAGAACGAAGGACTAACCGCCTGAATTCTTTTGTGTCTCCCTTCTCTCTTGTCAAAGAATTCAAAACGATACAGTCTGAGAATTCTTTTGATTCTTCCCTTTCCCATAAACAAAAGATTTCAAAGGACTAACCGCCTGAGAATTCTTTTGTTTCCCCATTCACAAAGTTTCAAAGGACTAACCGCCTGAGAACTTTGTCTTAACACATTAGTGGGTACATCCTTTGTGGTACAAGTAGAGGGTACATCTACTTGGGTTGTTGACTGAGAACAAGAGAGGGTACATCTCTTGTGGATCAGTTCTAGTGGAGGGTACATCCACTAGGTTGTTCAAAGAGAACAAGGGAGGGTACATCCCTCGTGGATCTTTGCTTGTAAAGGATTTTACAAGGTTGAAAAGAAATCTCAAGGACCACAGGTCGCTTGGGGACTGGATGTAGGCACGGGTTGTTGTCGAACCAGTATATAACTCTTGTGTGTTTGTCTCCTTCTTCCCTACCGCTTTTACTTTTGGTTAAGTTTCTTTTCTATTCTTTATTTTCTTAACAACATAGTAAAAGCCTGAGAAGGGTAATTTTTAATTAGTAAAGGTCTAGTAATAATTAATTCAACCCCCCCCCCCTCTTAATTATTCTGAGGCCACTTGATCCAACAAATACATGTAAATGACACAAAACTCATACAAAATATCACTCAAAAAAGTGATTTATCAACCTCCCCAAACTTAAGCATTGCTTGTCCTCAAGCAATTATTCTAGTTCCCAATCAAGTTAGAACTCATGCATAAAAAATCCCATTTATTCAAAAAGTAAAAACTCACATTAGAGCATTAAAAATTTACTTAGGAATCCATTTTGCTTACAATCAACATCCAAACAGTCTTAAAGAGCTTCAAGTTCACTTTGTTCACCATCTCTCAGTGTTATACAATGTTTATGTAGAGAAACAATCACACTTAGGATCATAATTCAAGGAACAAGTTCACAGCTCTCTAAACCAATCAACTCAACTAAGATAAATCCCAAAAATTCAAAATAAGTGAGACATATTAGATTGCAATGGGCTCAGGCATATAATGTAAAGTAGGTATTGAAAGAACGGGCTAACAAAGGGCTCCACTCAATTATATGAAAACACCTAGAAGTCAAGGGAACTTTAACCTATTTTTGCACCTTTCTTTTCATTTAAGCTTTTGATCCATTTTTCTTTCTCTCTTTTTTATTTACCTTGGGGTAATATGTACACATATGTAACTCGAGTTGTTTTTTTTAACGTAAACTCTTTTTTGCTTTTGATTTCATTAGAGAGAAGGACTTAGGATTTATTCACTGGCACAACCTGCAATGTACATTAGTTCCCCTTTCTTCCTCATATTCATAGTTCACACAATATAGTTCAAGGACCAAAAAGAAATAATCAGTCAAGCTCAAAGTGGTCAAATAGGGGAAAAGCTTATCAAAAACACAAGTCTCAAGAAAGCCTAGTAGTGCCTCATCTTTTCAAAAAAATTCAGAATTCCTTCAAGGATATGCATGGCAAAAGAGAATAGAACAATGCTAATGAAAGGATCAATTCCCCCACATTAACAGAATCAAGGCTCAATCACATTTATGAGGATAGCTCTAAGGACCTTTCACAATCATGCATGCTAATGTTCCCTCCTGAAGAAAACTCCCATTAATCGAATACACAAAATTTGTTTTCAAGGAAATAACTAAACACATAAAATTCTAAACCTAAGAGATTTTCACAGTACTAGAATTCAAATATAACATAGAGGTCAAAGTTGGGGAGCAATTATACCCCTCTGACACTTATATAGTGTAGTGTCCTCAATGCATCCAAAATAAAAATGAGCAATGCATGAAAAGGAAAAATGTACTAAAAACATATAATATACAAAATTCTCTTGGACCAATAGCAATGCACCGTGAAAGGAATTAGTTTCTGACCTAGTAGGTTAAGAAACATATGTGGTCTCTAATCTAAAAAAAAAATTCCATAATTGTCTCTACTCTTTAAAGTGAGATAATTTTTTATTGTAAACGTTTTTATCCTTTCCTTTTTATTGAAAAATGTACTTTTAAATTTTAAATAACTTTTAACGTAATTAGTAATTACTTTCAAATTTTTATTTTTATGCAGAAAGGAAAATTGTCTCCAATTCTCAACTATTCATGCTTTCAAATTAATTTTTTTATTTTTATATTATTTCTCTTTCTATTACTCTCCAAATCATGACTTCCTATACAATCAAATTAATTATTTTTAAATTTTATTTCATATATTAAATTAGAGCGTAAATTAATTTCTTAGTGTATATATTTCTTTTAAAAAAATGGAAAATGACTTACATTTTTTAAAATTTAACTATGCTTAATTTTTATATTCTTGAATTCTTTTCTCTTGATATATATTTTCGACACTTCACAAACATTAACTACATATATTTTCTTTTAACTTAATCTCTTATTATTATACTTTCAAATTTAAATACATCAATATGGCAATCGACATATTTGTTTAATCCATCAATCCGATGCTCTATCCTCGGGGCCCTATAAGAACAGTTTTAGGGTCACAAATTGTAATCAAAATTAAATTTCTTTTAATAAGTAATGAATGAAATGTACGTTTACTTTTCCTTTTTTATTTTTTTTAATCTCAGTCACGTACTCGCTCATAATTAATCACATTAATCATGGACCACTTGAGTAGCTGATCATAATTAAAAATTCTGTCAATTATTCATTTGGCTGTGTAATCTTTGAGATCGAAATGGTTCTTCAGTCCATCTATCTATCTATCATCAGTTTAGTGGCGTGGTTGGTAAACGTCTAGCGATTGTTTGTTTGTCCTTTCGTTATCTTCGTTGTATCTAGAAAAGCATCATTTGTGTTGGGGCTGTAGTTAGTTGATCGCTGAATGCTGATGCATATCATCTAAAGTCAAATAATTGCCTATCTTGTCCTTGCCCAAAAGGAAACAAGATTCAGTACATATAACCAAACCACGTTAAATAAATATGTCCAAGACAGGTGTTTGCTTTTTTGTTCTTGTGGAAGAATTGTCTATGTGCATGCTCTCGGATCAATGCTAAAACCCTTTATTGTTCTTTGTCTATCTCAATTAATATGAGTTGACCATAAAGTTTTGTTTATATATTAAGTTACATGAATAAGCAAACATTATGGATTCGGTTCCAATTAAAGGTGAGAGGTATATATATTTTTGGTTAAATTGTGATTTTGTTATTTTTATTTTTAAATTAAGACATTTAATATTTTTTCCCAGAATAATCAATTTATGTGAACGCATTGATGCTAATATAACACTTACCTAGGTTGCTAACATAACACTTATGTGATAAGAAAATAAAATAAAAAATAAAAAAAATTAATATGAATTGAACTCATAATCTTTTATTTAAAAATAAAACAGTCAACCACTAAATCACTAAACTACTTATTTTGTTCAATTAATTTTATAAATATTATTTGATATCTATCATTAGTCAATAGTTATTAATTTCTTTGAATTATAAAAATTTATATATTAAAACAAAATATTTAATATTTAAATATATTTAGTAATTAGTTTACATATATTTATTTTTATTATTAAATTTTATTTTAATTAATAAATTATTCTATATAAAAATTTGTTCTTATTTTATTATAATATTTTAAAAAATTACATAACCTAATATATATATAGATATATATATATATATATATTAATTTTAAAAAAAATATTTTATGTAATTTATACAAAAATTACGTAAATTTAAAATAATACATAAATGATATAAAAATTAAAAATTTATTACTTTTTCTAATTAAAAAAATTGTATTCTTTTTTATAAAAATAAATTTACATAATTTTATAAATTACATAAAAAAATTATATAAATAATTCACATATTAATTTATGTAATTTTCTTGATTTATATAATGGGTATTAAAAAATTTATTTACTGAATAACTTTTTATAGTTAAAATAAAAATATTAACATGTAAGTTTCATAAAAAATTAAATATTAAAATTTTATTAATTTATATAATTAGAATAAAAATAGTTTACATATTAAATAATTATTTTTAATTTTTCTAATTTAAATATTAATTGATGTAATTAGAGTAAAAGTAATTTGTATATTAAAATAAATTTACAAGATATTTTATGTAAATAATTTATATATTAATTTATGAAATTTAATTATAAATTGATAAAATGAAAATAAAAATATGTAAGCTATTCAAATTTAAAATATATAACATGATATAAAATAAAATTAAAAAGATCTATATTTTAATAATTCAAAAATAATTAATAACTATTGACTAAGGATACATAGAAAATAGTATTTTTTATATTTAATTAAATAAAACAAGTATTTTAGTGATTTATTATCTTTAAAAGGTCATGCGTTCAATTCTTATCAAGATACTTTTTATTTTTTTTTTACTTTATTTAACTTCTTGGCACATAAACGTCATGCCATTAGCCTATATAAATATCGCGTTAGTACCAATACGTCACTTTAAAGTTAACATTTGATGTTGGATGATCAACTAAGGGAAAGACCAAAGTTACTTGTGACACTCTCTACCCCGACATACATGTAAATAAATAAAACATATAAAAATACTGATAAACAAATTCACGTGGATAAAAGGTTCACATTTACTTCATTATTATCAAATAAAACTTATTAAAAACAAATCCAGCTCAGAACAACACCATAAGAGTTTACAAAAGAAATTTTGTTAAATCAATGAGGTAAAATAAAATAAAAAAACATCAGACAATTAAAATAAAAATCATCTCAAATGTCACATCCTATCAAAGCATTGTGTTCCAACATCCTCTAGCACGATGTTCTTTAAAGTTATTCACCTAGTCATTTGCTCTCACAAACACAAGGTTCGAGATCATCATAGGATCCAAACACAAATAGCATACAGGAAGTGAGTTATCACATTTCAACAAAAATACAAATAAACAAATATGTAATCAAAATAAATTATGGAAGTATTTATAACATAACTCAACTTAATACAATCCACGTCACTTCACCACTTTATCATTTAAAATTCATTTTTCAATCACAAATCACATTACACATGAATCACACGCTCGGGTCAAGATGTAATAACACTCATCAATTTCATAATAAACAATTAGCAAGTGTTATGCAACAATTATACTAAGACTCAAGCCTATATGCAATGTGGTACAATGTCAGTGAAAAATCACCCTAGGGCGCTTAGGAGTACATAACAAGACACACCACACAATGGGTATGTCAAGTCACTCTCACTAAGTAAAATTATATGGTGACCAGTCAGGGTCACTCTGTTTTGCGAGAATACTTCAACCATATAGGATCAACATAGGCTTAAAGGAACACTCAAATTGAGTCTCTTTACCCCCAAGACCTAGACTCTAAAGAATCCGTTAGGTCTCACCTTCCTGATTCAGATCCAACCACTAAAACAATTTTTTGCATGCAGACATTGCTCATGAATTATACAATACCCATGATCTCACACTTGTATTTTAAACATGTTTAACACATTACACTGCAATCTAACACCTTAGGTTCCTAACTAGGAATCCTGCACTTTTCCTTTAACACTGCGCATAAACATTTTTCTCAAGGTAAACATCAGTCAGGATATTATATAATTCACAACACAAGTATTGTCACATCAAGTGTTAACGAGACACTTATTCACAATCAAATCTCATGTTCACAATTTAACATATCATAATATCACAATCCACCATCACATGTTTATGTGTATCTCACAAACTAACACATGTTCAACTTTACACTTATATTCAATCTCAATAACAATATCATGATCTCAAAACAACATTTTATCCCACAATTCATCACATATTCAATTTATCATTTACACACAATTTTAATCACAATTTCATGATCTCAATATTACAATTTATCATGCTCATATAATAAATCTTATCCAAAATACAAACAATTTATACAAAAAAATGTTTCTCACAACATGGAGAGTAAAACCCCTCAAACAATTTCGCATAATCATATCAAAATAAAGGAATCAAAATCATAGGTAAAAAAATAGGAAAACACCAAGAGCCCTCAATTTATCAACCAATTCGCATTAGGACATCAATTGGTCCATCAAACACAACAATATCATAATTATAAACATAAATGAAGAATTATAATTCAACAAACATCCCAAAATAACCTCCAATTTAATTATCTAAGGATCCCTACACATGTTTATTATAATCCCAATTGCGATAAACTCATCCCTTACCTTTAAGCGGACTCGTGTGTGTATTCTGACAGTGACAGAGGCATCTCTAGTAGTTGTCTAAGATTCCTTAAGCTTTTCCTCTGGTTGCTTTATTAGGGTTTACAAGCGTTAGAGCAAAAGAGAAGGGATTGAAGTCTCCATTTGACTGTCTCTGTGAGAGGGATTTTTTCTCTCTATGAACATTATTTCGCAAATTCCAACGGTGGAGATGTTTGAAAATGGGTTCCAAAGGTGGTATCTAAATTGCACGACAATCCAACGGTTGATGAGTCCAGGATCATAGTTTTACTGTGATAGATTTTGGGTCTCTCTAGGAAAAGAGAAAACTATGATGCGAAGGTCACTTCTCTCACCTAGATATTTTTTTCGTAAATTTCAATGGTGAAAGTGTTCAAAAATGAGTTCCAAACCTGGTGCTCAAATTTCACGATGATACAACGGTTAACGAGTCTGAGATCGTCATTTTACTGAGACATGTTTGGGTGTATGTGAAAAAAAGAGAAAGTTTGAAGAGAGGAAGAAGGGAAAATGAACTTGAGAGGAAGAGGAAGCGTAGAGATGTATCGTCAGTCTTAAACTGACCTAACGTGTCTTTGTTTATAACTAGGGTACTCCTGACCTATTATTTACTCTATTTTTTTATTTTATAAACAAGAACTCTATTTTATTTCCTATCAAATAAATAAATAAAAAATCTTTTTTATTTTCATTCAAACCTTTATTTTAATTAATAAATTTATTTTTCCTTATTTATTTAATTATAAAAACCTCATCATTTTTTTTAAAACTATTTACTTTTAAAGAAAAAAAATATTTTTTAATTTATTTAAAAAAAATAGGGTGTTATATTACTTATTCTAAAAAATAGAAGAATTGAATATTTTGATTTAGAAATATGAAGACCACAATTTAAAATTATATGGAAATCAAAATTACAATTTACCCTATATTTTTGTAGGGTATGGAGCAAAATCATGTGCCTATTTTGTTTATTTTCTCATGTTAATTTTTTTTAGAATATATACATGTATAAGAAATTATAAAATTAGTTAAATTTAAAATCAATAATAATAACAATATTCTTTTTTTTAGATTCGGAATTAGACCCCAGAAATCATAGAACTAATAATCTGAATATTGTATCAGTTTAGAGATAACTCATATACTTTTCTATGTACATAATCATGGATCAAACTTTTATTATATGGTTAAAATGCTTAGATTATAAGTCATTCATACCACACTTTGTAGATATAATAACACTGTACGTGAATTTTTAATGTACAAAATCTTATGAGGTAAAATAATCTAAAATTATTTTTGACTTTCGGTCAAGAAGTACTCTCAGAAAAAAAAAATCCAAAATTGACCAAAAGCATCTTGTGACTTTGTGTGATGCCTGTGATGTACCTTGTAGTTTAAAAAAAACCTGACTCGATTATTTAATTTCTCAAGATCGATTATATTCATGGCTTCAAAAACTAATTACAACTAATCAATTACCTTGTTGCATTTGAATATAGAACTATTAATATAAAACGCTTTGTTTCAATATTTTCTTACTCTTAGGAGCATGTGCGAGATGGAGTTGAGTGTAACCCAGATAAGAAATTGCATAAACAATAAGCAAGTACAATATAATAAAAAGTTATAAAGTGTTTTAAATATTAAATTTTAAAACAAAAAATAAGTTCCTAAAATAAGAAATATTATATTTTTATTAAACATTTTAATAATTATTTTTGTAATATCTTAATAGTTTCATAATAATCTTTTTTTAATTTTGAATGACGATGGTTGCAAATTGTTAGGTTTTGCAAATATTACATGTATTTATTTTAATTTAACAATTTATTTATTAAATAAAGATATTAATAGAAAATATTATAAAAAATATACTATCATCATTTAAAATATTTTTATTTAGTCAATTCCTTAATTAAAGCCTCTAAATCCCTCCTTAACACGAAAGAAAAGGAAGAAAATTGCTAAGATTTAAAACCTCATGGCGAAATGGTAGTTGATGATGGGGTCACTAACTGTGTGATCAGCACTTTGAAATTGGAATATTGCATAACAACCGACAAAGGTACGAGTTTTACTTTTACTTTAATAGGTAATTTGAAAAAAATGCTTATTATTAATAATAAATAAATAGATGTAATTACGCATTCAACATCATCATTGACATTTGTTTAATAGTTTCTGAAAGAGCATATGCCAAAGGAATAAATATGTGACTGACTAAGAAGAACTTTCCACCTGGGTGGGTCTAGCCACTAACTTGCACTTCAGGGGACAAAACCGTGCTAGCACCCCATCTTAGCTGACAAACCGCATTAACTAATTCAAGTACGAAAGCTCAGCCTTCAAATTGCAATAAATTGATAAAAAAACCTTAAGTATAATTTTGATTTTTTATTATATTCAATTCTTATTTTTCGTTCTTTTATTTAAAATAGATATATTTTATTTTTTATTTTATAAAATTTTTAATTTTTTTCAATTCTTAATTTAAAATAAATTCATAGATTTAGGAAATTATATTTTTTAAAAATTAATAAAATTTGTTTGGTTAATCATTCAAAATATTTAGATAAATTTCTTAAGAATTAAAAAGTTATATGATGTTTTTATCATTTATTTTAATTATTTATCACATTAAATAATTTAATAAAAGTAAAATATTTTTATTGTACTAAATGAAAAATTAAACTAGTTAAGTAAAATTTCCACCTATCTTATGGGAAAATTTCATAAAAAATTGATTAAAAAATATTCCTAAAAAACATTGTTTTTTAGAAATGTTATTTTTTTTAAATAGATATAAACATATGAAATTAAGATTTCTAAGATTCCTAAAAATCTAAAAGTATTTTTCCTATCAAAACGTTCACAACATGTAAACACAACTTTACATAATCATTTAATTATAAATTATTATTTAAATTATTTTAATATTATTATTTTAAAAATCAATAAATTTACCATTAAGCTGTGATAGTACATAACTTTTTTCTCTCATATTTAAAATATGAAACCAAAATTATATTAAATTAATTAAAATAAGAAAATTTATCAAAAAAAGGTGTCTAAAACTACAGGATTAAAATAAATTGATTTAAAAGGAAATTATTCTCCTACTAAATTTTTTTTTATCATATTCCGTGTACAGAAAACTAAAATGGAATATACATATAATAAAAAACAATAATAGCACATTACCATAATACCAAGATTCTTCTTGAGATTTTATTTATCAAATTCTTGACAGCGTAGTAGTTTCCTTAGTTGACCATAAGTATACCTATTTTGGGTATTTAATCGTAATTTTAAACTGCATTAAACCTCCATAACCCCAAAAGAAGTTCCAACATTAAATTTTTTGAAGAATAATAGGACACATTCATCGTAGGCATGATTGAAATCATTTGTGAAAATCATGTCGTTAGTTTTTGGTTAGGTGGGGCATAGTGGGGGAGTTTGGGAGAGGCATTTGCATTGATCAGTTGGGCACATGAATGAGCATTACCATATCAGTCCCCAAAAGGGTGTAATTGGGAACATGTCATCACTCTGGCATTGGCGTGAAGAGGAGAGAGAAATTGGAGAGAATGTGATATATAAAAAAGGATTTCTCCTAATCAGGAGAGTTCTTAACATAATAGTTAAAAATTAAACTGAAAAAATATTTATTGTAAAAATTATAAGAGAATATGAAAAAATATCAACAACAATAATTTTTTTATATTTAATAAAAATTTATTTTTAATTCTTTAATTAACATCTTAATAACCCTTGTTAGCATTTACTTATTAAAAAATAAAAACCAGAGAGGGTGGTGGTAGCAAGATGCATTATTGTATTGTGTTTTGCATCAGCGATTAACAAATAATTAAAAAGTCAAAGGCTTTTTTCCCCTGTTTCTTTGGTGGAAAAAGTGAAGGACAAATAACAGAGCAGAGAGAGAGATTTCACTAAAATACTAAAAGATTTTATGGTTTTGTTTTGCTGGCTTCAAATCCATCACTGTCCATTCTGTACAGGCTTCGTGACCTTGTTCCAGTTCTACATTTTTTTTTCTTCTCCCTTTATCTCTTGCCCTTTTTGTTGTTGGTGAAAGAGAAGCCTTGAGAACAAATTTCCCGTTTTCAAAATTGGAGCTTTTGGGTCTCTGAGGTTTGATCTCTGCACAAGAACCTTGTTTTCTCATCTGGGTGTGTTGCTTTTGCCTCTGCTGGCTCGACATGGCTGTGGAAAAACAAAGGGAAGATGAGGGCTGTGACCGTTTTCCTGTGGGTATGCGTGTTCTTGCTGTGGATGACGACCCAATTTGCCTGAAGGTGTTAGAGAATCTCCTTCGCAAATGCCAGTATCATGGTTCGTTGCTTTTAATTAGTTTTTGGTTAAGTAAAAATTTGTTTGTGCCCAACTTAGGACCATGTTTGTAGGCTTGGCTTGTAAAGATTTATTCTTGTGTTGAATTGACCTGTAATTCCCAGTCACTTTAATGCTTTGGATGCATTGTGCATCATGGATACTGTGTTTGGTGGCTTGTATATCTTGACCTTACCTTCAAATTCCAATTCAAAATTTGGGTTTTTTTTTTTTGCAAGATTTGCAAATTCTTACTTCTTCAAAGGTTTAATTCTTGGTTTATTACACTTTAGAGCTATTAATGGACCAATCTCTGTAGGTTTTGGTTATGGGGTGAATTGATCTGCTTTGATAGTTTATGATGCCTTTGACTATGCCAAATCTCATGTCTGATTTGTGGTTGTTGTTGCAGTTACTACAACTAATCAGGCAGTTGAAGCGCTGAAAATGTTGAGGGAAAACAGAAATAAGTTTGACCTTGTTATCAGCGATGTGAATATGCCTGACATTGATGGATTTAAGCTCCTTGAGTTGGTGGGACTTGAAATGGACCTACCTGTCATCAGTAAGTTTACACTCCTTTTGTCTTGACTTGAAATGGACCTTGAGCTTTACTTATCCATATTCTGAGGTTTTGTTGTATAATCGATGAAGGTTATCCCAATTACAACTAAACTTTTTTAAATAATGTTCCTTTTGTTTTCCCCAAAATTAGGGAGTTGATTTATCCTTACAAGAATTAATTATTGTCATCCAAAAACTGAACTTGTAAAAAATTAAATGTCTAATCTTACAAAAATGGGTTGAATCAATTCACCAACTTAAACTACAATTGTTTATGATGTTCTAGTGTTGTCAGCACATGGTGATACAAAGCTGGTGATGAAGGGTGTCACACATGGTGCATGTGACTATTTGCTGAAACCTGTTCGAATTGAAGAGCTGAAGAACATATGGCAACATGTAGTTCGAAGAAAGAATTTTGACAGCAGGGATCAGAACAAGGCTTCCAATGAGGAGAAGGCTCCCAATATTGCTGGGGAAGGTAGTCAAGGCCTACGATCAGAAAACAGTGCTGACCAGAATAAAAGGCTTGGTAAAAAAAGGAAGGACCAAAGTGAGGAGGAAGAAGAAGATGGGGAAGAGAATGGAGATGATGAGGACCCCTCAGCACAGAAGAAACCTCGTGTAGTTTGGTCTGTTGAGCTGCATAGAAAATTTGTTGCTGCAGTTAATCAACTGGGCCTAGATAGTGAGTTTCTGAAAGCAAAAGTCTTGTGTTCCCTATTGTTTGACTTTGGTACATTATAATTTCATACCTCAAAATGAGTACTATAATTCCTAATGTCAGGTTTATTCACCTTTTATTGCAGAGGCTGTTCCTAAGAAAATACTTGACCTGATGAATGTTGAAGGGCTTACAAGGGAAAATGTTGCAAGCCATCTACAGGTATAAATTCTTGGTTTTGCAGTCATCTTAATTGTTCTATGCAGTCTTTGACAAATCAAGGAATGAAAATCTTTTAGATCAGATGATTCCTTAATTTTTGTGAGAGAAATATTATGAAGAGTTTGTACAGTGAATTAATAACTCTGAGAAGTTTATAGCACCTAGTATAATAATATTTTAGATATTTATTTATTGTAATAACATGTTTCAATAAAATATGGATAGATAAAATTCAAAAAATGGTTTGTTATTAATGGGACATTTAAGACTTCTAACCCAAGTTTTGAACCACAGTTTGTTTACTTGAACAACTTTAGTTTTTGACTATCATTTGTTTATTTAAGTAGATACCTGCAGTAGTTTTTTTTTTCTTTTTTTTTTTTGTGTATCCTAAGCAGCTAGATGGTGGTAGTGTACCTGTTCCTGTTCATTTTATGCAACAAAGTATACTTTTCAGTACTGTGCCATATTAATCCTGTTGCCATTATGTATTGCAGAAATATAGACTCTATCTGAAAAAGGCAGCCCAGCAAGCTAACATGGTTGCTGCATTGGGTGGTAGTGATTCTTACCTACGTATGGGTTCAATAGATGGATATGGAGATTTTTGCACCTCGTCTGGGTCTGGAAGGATCACAAACACTACTTCACCATCATATGCATCTACGGGAATTTTCAGTAGGCTGAATTCTCCAGCTGCCTTGAACATGAGAGCAATTAGTTCTTCTGCGCTTATCCGGCCTGTTCAGTCTCAAAACATCAACTGCTCCTTAAACACACTTGGAAACATTCAGCCATCTGTTTTTCCTGCAAATCATAGCTCAAGTTTATTACAGGGAATTCCGACATCAATTGAGCTTAACCAATCTAAGCAAAGCAACTGTACAACTGGAATATCACAGTTAAGTCAAGTTGATTCAAGTGGATTTGCAGTGGCCTCTGGGTTCCCAGACAGTAGGGCTACTGTTAATGGTCCAAACAATTCTCTACCGTGTGTCTCAAATAATCATATAATGTTACAAGGAAATCCACAACAAATGCATGGCCCAGGAGCATTTAGAAATCAGTCTTCTGTTAGAGCGGCTTCTTTGTGTGCAGAATCTTTTGACGCGGGCTTATGTAGTTCTTCTAATTTGTTAGATTATAATCGGTGCAATGAAAACTGGCAGAATGCCGCTCAATTGTCTAAATTTCCTGCCCACTCCTTGCCACTTTGTGAGGCTTTCAGCAATGACCAACTGCCTCCCACTAGAATTAATGTTTCCAACTCAAGAACTCATATTGTCAACAGTCCAGTTGATTTTTCTTCTAGAATGGGAATTTCTGTTCCTTTGGAGGACACCAGAAATGAGCTGGCATGCCAAGAGGGCTTGATTGGGAATATTGTAAAGCCTTCAAGTTACACACCACAACAAAGGTGGGAAGAACATAAACTGGATTATAACCAAAACGTGGGTCATTCCTTTAATCCTGTAAATTCACATGCTTCTTCCAGTGGAGTGAAAAGTTCTATGGGGCATGGTTTAAACCAAAATAATACAATTTGTAGCAATAGAGTTGATGCATCTTTGGTTGGCCAACTAAATGGAGCATCCCCATCAATCAGCAGGTGCACTGAAGTTGAGAAATTCTCTTCAGACATTCGACTGAAGCCAAATGAAGCCTACATTTTGGAGCAAATGAAGTCCCAAGATGGATTTATGCAGAATACTTTTGGGACCTTGGATGACATAATGGGTGCAATGGTCAAAAGGGTATGATTAAATGGCCTACTTTTGTTTTCTTCTAAAGAAATGTTTCTTCTCCTCATCTTTTTTCTGGTTGCAAGGTTATCGACTTATCGTGAAACTATTGAACTGCATATGATCATTACAGATTGGTTTTTTAGATTATTATAATGAAAGAACAATCGAATGACTTTGAATTTGACTGCTGCTTTTAGATGTTTGTGTGGCTTTGGTTTGTCACTCTGGTCTAGATAATCATTAACTTCATTTTATTATTGAAATCTACCTTTCAAAAATAATTAAAAAATGTATATTCTGATATCCATTAAGTTTTGATTAGCTGTGTTTGAAAAAAAATGATAAACTAATAAACTAAATTCTTGCCAAGTTTTTCTTTTAGCTGGTGATGCCATTTTGCAGTTTCTTTTAATACATCAGGTGCTTTTTATTTGCAATGGAAAACCTGAAGGTTTAGGCAGCTTATAAATAAGATTTTAGGTTTTGAGCCTTGTGTCACTGCTTCCATTTTTTGCTCTAGCTTGTATTAGAAATAAAGGAATGTTAACTGCGCATCTTTTTTCTGTATTAAGCTATTGCTGGTAATGGAATGAATTAGTGATGCAAATCTTGGAAAGTTAAGCCAAAACAATGTCAATTCAGTTAGCAGTACATGACAAATTAAGTTATTGTTTCATTATATAAAATGCTAGCCAAATATAGACACAGATTCTGCAATTATAAATGCTGTAATATTTTAAAAATGGTAATTTGCATTCCATCAAATTTATCTAAATTACAATCAACCCGTCTCTTGTTTCGCAAGTTAAGGTGACCTTTATTGTCTTTTAACAATCCTCAAACTATAAACTATAATGTATAATTACAATCACCCCCCTCTCTTGATGAGGTTGAGGTAGGTTTTTCAATGGTTGATCGTTGTACATATTATCCAATTATATCCTTTGGTTTCTTTAGTAAATTTATCTCCTTAATAATTGATTTGGGGTGTCGGTGTGTGCCTAGAGTGATAAATAACTCGTATGATGACAGAAAATGCCCCGTGTTTAATCATTTAATTTAATGCAAGACTACGATGCAGGAGCAAAATGAGTTGACATTGTTGGATGGAGAAATGGGATTTGATGCCTACCCTGTTGGATCATGCAACTGATTTCTTCTTATTCAGCAAGAATCCAGGAGCATTAAAATCGTGGAACTTGCTCCTGTCCCCGGAGCCGAGTGATTGTGTAGTAGTTTCTTTGATGTACAATTATTATTATGTTCTGCTACTAAATTTACTTTATTGGCCAACATTTTGTTGTTATACTTATGGACTTTTGTTAGCCATCTGATCCGTTCCATCTCTTTTTTTTTTCAATCTTGTAGTGTATCCCCATAAAAAAATTTCTGTCTATGGTTTAGATAAAATAATTGTAATATGAATGCTTCTTGGTGCTCTTTCTTTCTCTTCGGTATAAATTTTAATATGTTATATTATAGATGCTTGACATAAAAGTATGAAAAGCTAAATATGGAAAGGTAACATTCTGTGAATGCTGACAATTTCAGTAGCTTGAAAATGAGATTAAACATTAATGTGTATTTTCAACTTTTTAGGTAATGTTTTTGTGATGCCTTTCACTATAGTTATTTATATGTTACTTTTGTCTTTAATTAATGAAATTTTTTAAACCATTTTTTAGAACATATTATTTATCCTAAATTTTTGTAGACATTTTAAAATTATACGACTACTATTCTTTTTAAAAAAAGCAATAAAATCTTTATGCCCCATTCTTTTCATATATATTATAAACAATCGTTGTCCCACGACGATATTTGTGCACTTGAAGATCTAAAAAAAATGCTGTCCGGCCAACTTTCTGATGTTGTCATGATGTTTTTCAATGAATAATTGAGGTACTTTCAGTTGAACATGAAGAATTCCATCTTTCCTTAAGTCAAACTCTGTGTGCCGTGTTTTTGGGCTATAACATGCTTAATCTTGAATTTGGTCCTTATTATATTTTAAATTATTTAATTTACTTAAATTTTTTTTAAAATTAATTTAATTCTCAAGTTCTTAAAAATAAATAAATAAACTAAATTCTTAGAACTTAAAGATTAAATTAAACCATTTAAAATAATTTAAGGACCAAATTGATTTATTTTAAAAAACTTGAAAATCAAATTGAACATTTTGAAACATTTGGAGACTAAATTGAATCTTTTAAAAATTTAAAAATCAAATTAAATCATTCAAAATAATTTGAAGACTAAATTTATAATTAAGCCTATAAATATTACATAGTGAAAAATTATATATTTTTTTAACTGATTGATCAGTTAATATTCTTAAATATTGTGAGATAAAATAGATTTTTAGTCCTTATACTTTTAATAAAATAATATTAACTCCCATATTTTAACTTTGACCAAATTAGTCAATGATTTTTTTTTTTTCTCTTCATTGACAATTTCAAGGAACAAATTAATCAAAGTTAAAATTCAGGCACCAAAATCAAATTTCACCCAAAGTAGATGCACTAAAACATACTTTACTCATTTCACTACAGATAGATAGCAAGTCCCACATTTTTTTTCCAGTGCTTATATTCTTCCAGATAAAAATAAAATAAAACTATCAAGTTAAGAATGAATCTATAACAAGTTATAGATTGTCTATAACAGGATGAATCATAAAAACAAGTGAAAAGTACACTCACTCGCCTAAGGTTTAATTAAATTTCATTTGATACAACATCTTTTCTTGACCTTACACAAACTTCTCTCAATTTATATAAAATCATAACATAACATCGTTGATATAAATCTGTCCTGAATTCTTACACAGTTATATGAATTGAAAAGGTCAAAGTAATGTCACAAAAGGAGGGATATCATGTGAGTGTAATTTTTCCTAAGAAAAAGGATAGTAACAGACTTGCATTTGAAATTTGCAGCACATATTAGAGGAACTACCAAATTCAACTCTTTTTACTAAAAAATTACTGGCAATGTGAATCCGTCCTAATTTTTTTTTTTAATTCTCATATCTTGGGTAGAGATGGATCACATTTTTGTCCTATGAACATAAGTCTAATATTCTTCACTATAGATTATTTTATTACATGAGGTAAGTGCTCACAAATATGTCATGATACAGTATAAAAAAAACAATAACAAAAAAAAAAGAAACATTAGATACAAACCTCTGATCAGTAATTTAAAAAGTAAGAAATGAAATTAATTCATAATTAAATTACGCAATAATAATGGAAATAATGCCACAATAAGAGCAAGAGAGCCTGTTACAAGATAGTGCTGCCTGATGTTTAATCTCACAAGCTGTGTGGTCTATTAAGGCTGTAAGCATGTCATAGGTTGCAGTTTCTGAATTTGTTGACACATTATGCATTAGTTCCACCTTCAACCAACTGTTGAAACCTTGAAATGTCACATCTTCACAACTTTTTTCACTTTTTTTTTCTTTCTCAAAGACTTCTTCTATGCAATGTAATGGATTTCTTTTGGTTAGATTCCAAAAGCAATATCAGCAAGCTATTTCCTATTAGCTTGAAATAAGTTGAAAATGTCCCACTTTCAAGCCTTTTAACTCAATTCAACTCAGTGAGCAGTGCTCTCCTTTCTGCAGCTTTTTTCCTGATAAATATGCCCCACCTTAAAGCAGCTTTGAGCTTAAGCCACCCAACAACAGCCTTCCCTGAAGACTTTCCCTGATCCTCGTTGAATGTCTGATACATCTGAGGCTCATACTGAAGGCTATAGGTGTAACAACCCTCGTTAGAATGACCAAGATTAGCCGACCTGTTCACTTCTGCATTAATTGTCTTGAGTAACCTCTGCATATCATCACTCTCCAACATCTCTGAACTCCTAAGACGAAGTTCTTCTGCGACAATGTCATCCAACCCTTGTCCATTTCTTGGCCGGGACCAATCTCCGGAAAAATAAGTACTACCAATTTCATGATTTTCACCAGACATGTAATTCATGCTGCCAGGCAATGCTATTTGAGAGTCAGTTAAAGACGTTCCTACCATCTGATTGTCGGATCTCCCAAATGGATAATCGGTCAAACCGGGACCGGATGAGTAGTTATTTGTTATTTGCAAATGTTGATTTGGTTCAGAGGAGACATATGACACCTTGTTCTTTGCTGAGGCATACTGCTGCTCTTGGAAACTGTTATGGTGCATTATTTGAGTGGCCACAGCTCTTGATCCCTTTTTCGAATTAGCAAGAGAATTTAAAACTTTTCCATCATATTCTACAACTTGATCCCAATTTTCATATGCTTTCTTCACCAAGGAATCTACAGACATCTGTAAATCAAATTCTCAATAAATGAGCTAAGGTAGTTACTAGTCAAAGGAACACACATGTTGATCACATATCAAATTGATCTATGAATTCTATGTTTTCAATTATCACAGGAAATTGACCTTCTGATTTGGAGCAAGTGATTCCAAAGAGAAAAATTGGCCATCAGAAATGAGGCCTCTCAGCTCGTATATATTGTTGAACACAATGCCAGCACTATTGGTTTCATCAGTGTAGTATACAAAGAGCTTGCCACCCAAGACACATGTCTTGGCATGCTCCACAGTATTCTCCCACATTCTATTGGACATTCCACTACCAAGTATCTGTGTCAAAGATGACAAATAAAGAAGTTTGTAGAAATCAATACTTGGAAAAATTGGACTAGAGAAGAATGATATGGATGCTTGTGAACAAAGAACGTTGAATTCTTACACTTCTTAACTTTTGTGGCTCACGAACAAGAAGACGTAGGAAATCTTCTACAGTTACTATTTTTGCCTGAATCAATTTTTTGTGAAGTGCACCATCCTTAGCTATCCGATCCAATCTCCAAACTTCATCATGCAAAGCAGGTGGGTAGTGTTTCTTGTACACTGCAAGTTCCAGAAAACAATTTGATTAGAGAACTTCATTTAATAAGATTTGTCGAAACTCAAAAGTATAAAAACTGAAAATATTGCTGTCTTAGCAAACTATGCAATGAAACCAACCAACTATAGACAGATAAATTTTCTATGTTCATTATGTATGTAGCTGGGATACAAAAGGTTGTCATTCATTCACATATTATCTGCCATGTGGTATCCACTCAAAAAATTCCTATAGCTTTTCTACATGTAAGGAAATCCATTGTAAAAATGAAAATTTACCCTAGACAATTAATACAAGTGTAGAGACCCAACTCTCCAGAGGTTATGCTGTTAGGTGAAGAAACAATATCTTTTATATCTCTACTTTTCCAACAAGTTTTGTAATCTATGCCCTGCAACTATAACTTTAGTGACCCAATATCTACTAATCAGGACAAAATAAAAATGTGCGATCATAAGTAAAAAATATGAAGTGCTAACTATTAGAAAACTCACATTCTCCTCTATGATCTTTAACAGCGAAGGCTTCAGTCTTTCCCTCACGAATACGAATCTCCTCACAATAACCAGGAGCCACCTTAACACCAAGCCGGAATTTTCTGCTTCTTATCCAGCTAGAATTGTCGGTGAAAGTAAGATCACCAAAGGTTCCTACCCCTTCCTTTAGGCTAACCTGCAAATCTCCAGTTAGAAGTGGCCTTTTCCCCTCACGTTCCTTTACTTCATGGCTTTCAAAGTGTTCTTTTGTCCAATCATCGTCTACTTCCTCATTAAAGTCACCTTCAAGTACCACCACATTCAATTTAGCAACAGATTCTGGTCCAACTTGAACGACACTGCCTGTGTTAGGATCCATCAACATAACGTGGATTGCTGATCCTTGTTCTCCCTCAACCTTTCCACCAGTGAACAAATGAGGTGGCATTCTTGTTCTGAACTGAAGCTGCAGATTCTTTGCCGCTGGTCCTTCTAATCTTGGTGGTGGAGATCTGACATATGTAGAATGCAAAACATCAAATCATGGCTAAGGTATGATTATTATGATTCAATTTTTAGAAGGATCTTCATGTTTTTATACAATTTTGCACCAACCAATTTACAGCATATTGCTAAGGAGTGCACATGCTCAAATATCTTCAAATCCTTTAAATTGATTATCAGTTATCAGCTATCAGCATTGTACTAAACTAAAAATGAAGACTTTCCAAACTCTAATTTCACAGGGAAACACACCTTTCAGTCAGTTTTGCATGGCCCAATTTTGCCAAAGCACGCTCCACTTCTTCACTGACCTATAGTTCATGGAATTTGAAGGATCAACAGAATAACCTTATTATACATTGTATGTCTTGATTAACAGGTTTTATTTTTATTGATTCAGCCACACATAGGTTACTTCTAAATGAAAGCAACACATTATATTGAACTATCAACTCTAACAAAACCATTAACAAGGCTGTAAGTAAACATGCGGGTTCTCAATAAGAGCATAGTTCATTTTACTGCATGTTTCGGCGGGGCCTTACACGTTATCTTTTCCTTTCTTTTTGTAATAAAAATTTTAAACTACAGACTGTAACTAAATGTCATTACATAATACTTTCATGCCACTGCTTTTGTGAAGAATTGCTCAAACAGAGGGTCTACAGTCTACTATTATGCAGGATTTAATACAAGGAAAGCAAAAGTAGCTCACAATTTTCCTGAGAAGAGGTTCCAAAGATGAGCAAAGTCTCTGCATACTATCCACCTTTAAAGCTTCCACAATCACACTGCACGCATTTCAAGTAACAAATTGGTCAGTGTCACTAAATTTGCATTAAAATGCACAAAAGGAACCAAAACTAACATATTTAAATTGAAGATAACCAACATCAAGAAAACCCTTGTATAAAAGATTCCATCAAATGAGATTTGTTGTAAAATCCAAATTAGATAGATATTCTTCGAAGCCCCAATTGCATCTCTTATTTTAAATAGTGAGTTTCACAATTAAGAATCACAAGAGACTTAATCTCACATCTGATTTCATGTTACCAAAAATCTTGTATTCCAGGAATATCATGCAGAAATAATGTTAACAACAACACCCACAATTGGAAATCAATCCAAAAAAGTAACAAGGTTTTCACAAACATCATAATCATACACACACACAAAACAGTTTGACAAGCATACAGAACCTAAACTCCACAATAACTTCGAAGCAAAATAACCAAATTAAAAAAAAAAAAAAAAAAACTAGTCATGATCTGAGAAGGAATATTTAATAATTGTATTGAAAAAATACCTGGCTAAACCGGGTAGTTTTGGTTTCTTTGATTGTGTAAGATGGTGTTGTGCATCATCACCCTCCTCAACTAGCTCGTACCCTCTCTTCTCCACTCTATTGTTCTTGGAACTTTCCATTTCTAGAAACTTATCCAATCCCAATGATATCTCTCGACACTATCTAAATTTAGAAACTTGTTGGTCTTGTCTTGGGGGGGGGGGGGGGGGAGTGGAGGAGGGGGGCGAAACCACGGAATACCCGCAAAAACCCGCCGCGAAACCACAGAGGCACCGATCATGTAAAAGATC